>NW_018407509.1:1123574-1257324 GCF_002113885.1 Mizuhopecten yessoensis
CCCCCAAGCACCCCAAACTTGTCATAGGGTGATCTCTTTTCCAATTTCGTTTGTGTTAAAAGAACATATGCTCGGTGGACAGTTTTGCAAGGTTCTGAAATGGGTGTAGGTAAAACAATTATGATGGAGCTTGCAGACATTTTTTTACACCCCTCCCCCCCCCCCCCCNCACCCCTTTCCCCATTTAAGGTTTGTTAAAAGAGACCCATTTCCAATTGAAAATAGCCTCCATGTTATACCAAATTTCCAGATGAATTTCCATTTCATTTAAAATCAAACGTTTCTCCTCTTGGGTAATACGGTTTATTATATTAGACATTGTTAAAGTGATGAAGCAATGCAATGATGCATTTCATTTCACTATTTATGAATTAGAAGATTCTTGATTTTGCTAGTTTTGCTGATGATTTTCCCACTTTTGACCCAGGGTCAGTTGGGGCCTGGCATGGTGGCCGATCGGGAGTTGTTTTAATTGTCTGACCGTTTACAACCACTAGCCCTCCACCACTGCGTTGCAGGTTCGAGGCCTACGTGAGGCAGTCGATCGCCAGGTACTGGCCGGATCAGGTCAATGGCTTTTCTCGGGGCACTTCGGTTTTTCTCCACCACCAAAACCTGGCTTGTTCTTAAATGACCATAGCTGGTAATACGATGTAAAATCCAAGCAAACCAAATCTAGGGTCAGTTTCCCTAAAACACCTTGATAAACCCAAGGCTGATACAAATTGTTCAAAGGGATGTTTGTAAATTGTTTTTATGAAGGGTGATTTGATTTTACAAGTAAAAACAAATTTCACTATTGACACTTATATGTATGGAGGATAACAACCCCCCCCCCCCCCCCCCCCCCCCCCCCCCNTAATGCAAGCCCACACCTAAAATTAAAATATATATATTCTGCAGTCCCCGGATCATAAAAGCTATGGTTTTACAGGTTGTTGAAAGCAATATTGAATTTTGAATATTGGAGAAAAAAAAATGGGAAACCTGTCTATAATACCCGATATGCATTTAACGATCGGCTCATTGCAACATAATACACACTGTCTCGTAAGTAAATATTGCAACCAAACAGCGGTTGTTTCGTTAATCTCTCCAGGAAAGCTAAAATGCAAATGATCTGGGAATTCCCTCGACTTTCTGCGCTTGTCTCGTGGATTTCTTAGTATGTTATGGTTGAATGCACTTTTTCTGTACTTTCACTTTTATGATTGAAAATCTGTGTATATTGTTCGTTATAAACAGCTCTTGGTTGAATATTTTTTTTATACGTTTACATTTTAGCAGCTTCTGATCTGTCCAAAGTTCAGAGGCTTCTACAGTTTCTTAAAAAAAACATCAAAAACGGAAAACTGTTCCACAAAAAGTTGTTCATAATGAACAATAGATATATCAACTTTCCACCTTAAATAGGAAAACCAAAATTTGGATTTTTTTTTATAGGACAACTGAAGTTCATTCAAGCATTACATATAAAGGGTTCTCGTAAATGCAAGACAATTTCGAAAAGTCAAATGAAATCCCATCAGGGTAAACAGACAACTCCACGGAAAATAACTGAATGAAGAACTTGTCAAGAGGAAAAACTGTACCCATGAACAATTTGGATGACAATTATAATCCTCATCGTTAAAATAAAACCGCTTTATTAAAAATTCAATATGGCTTATTTTCAAAAAGCATTTTAAATATTTGGTTATTTAACTAGTTGTTTGTTTATTACTTAACGATGATCCATTTAAATCAATTAAAGATTAAAATTTGGCAAGGTAAGACCCTTACATTGTCAGAATCATGGCATTTTCAGTGTGTTGGCACTTTAAAGTGACCCTTCAAGTGACCAAACTATAAGTGGACAATCAATTTTTCTTTTTCTTTAGCTTTTGAGAAGAGGATTAACCAAAAAAAACCAAAAAACCCCAAACATATCAGTATTTCAATTTTTCTATCGTTAAGCTGAAGGTACTTTTTAAAATTGACCCCAAGTTAGATATTTCTGTATCCGAGCAACGTGTTGTCAAGATCTAAGATTGGTGTGAAGCAGTTGTGAGATGTTTAGTGTGCTACAGGATACAAGAATGGGGATTAACTTTTTTTTACCTATAGTGAATTTAAAATGTCAAAGGTTTCGAAGACTCATTTTGTTAAATCCCTGTTTAGAATATTTTGCTGTGGTGATTGACATGTTTAAGAGAGAAATAAGCCTGTGTTTCGGAGTAAGACTTAAACAAAATCGCATTGTTCAAATCTTTTCAGAGTGTATACACTGAAACAATTTTAAAACAACTTTGATTTGTTTTGAATTTTTGACAATATTAGATAGATTTTTGCACAGATGACTATTGTACCGGTGATATTTTGGAAGCTGAATAACCTATTATCTCCCCTTACTCTGAGTCACTAGTAGAAACTGTGAAACCTGTCTATTTCGATCTCCTGGATACTCGGACACACTGTCAAATCTGGCATATATGTTTATAATCTAATTTCTTATCAAAAATACCTGTTAGATTTCATAAATCTTTTATGAAAATAAAACCCCATCCCTTCTGGAACTTAAACGAAGATATAGTAAAGATGAAATAAACAAAAAAGAACATCAATAGAGTTCTGAAAGTAAAAATGCAGTCGGGCTGGACCAGGATTCGAACTCTGGACCTCCGATCATTAACCCACTTGCCCAGTCTTTAATTTGGTAAGGTTTAAATGTGACTTCAGGGGTGAACGGGTTGACTGTCATTCTGCTGTATGGTAGAACTCTGGCCCAGTGGATCTACGGAAATAACATAAGGGGAGGCTACTGTACGTACAAAAAAAACTAAATTGGAACTCTAGTGTTTTGCCTTCATTGGTACAGGGATCCTTAACTGTGAGGAAATTCTTTGTCAGTGATTCATTGTGGGGTGACTTACATTGTTCAAACGGACTTCGCCATAGTTTCGGGCTAGACAAGATAATTGCTAAATGCTACGACAGTTATCTGCCCTTACATCAACCTGCTGGAACCAGCTAGAGGGTGTACCAGTACAGTATAAAGGGATTCTATGCGTGGTCAGAGAAAAATTGCTGTAGATAGAACGCGAAATATAATTTTCAAAATGTAGCTGGCCTGAAGCTGGTCAATTTATCTCTGTAAAGCGATCTGTAATTTTATGACATCTGAGGCAGAGTAAAACAAAACTATTGTTTAACGTCCAAAATTGGGGTTGTTTGTATAGGTAGTTAAGGAAGGGTAGGTCGAAAAAAATATTTCACGATATTGTTTTCACAACAACAACTTTCAGAAATGATTCAATCTTATAATTATATACAGATGAATGTTTCACCTTTATATTAAATGCACAGTTTCGAGTAGTTTTCTGAGCGTCTGCAAATCCGACTAAATTGAATATCGATAACGACAGAGTGTGCAAGCTTAAAGGCAGCCACTCAATGCAGTATAACCGCCAAATCACATGATTTATGCTCAGGAAACTCGTACCTCGATAACAACGTATTTCCCCGGATATATCATATTGATGTGTCATCATACAGAATGTGCAAACGTTGTCTTCAAAGCTATGTTGTCGGCGAAATGTCGTCAAGGAAGTCTTAAAAAATCTTTAATTGACACTAAGGCATATGACAAGTATCAATACAATACATGATTGATAATTATAAAACAAATATACATATACTTCATTGAAATTTTTATTATTCATATTTTTTACCATATCTGGACGAGCTACTTGTACTCCATGTGTGTTGAAACCCAGCAACTTCAGAGGTGCTCCCAATTTGTGCTGTTGAAGAGCTTCGACAAACAGCTATAGACTACTTCTGTTTGATATTTGAATGACCTTGACATCTCACAATTACGTAAGGGTATTTGTTTTTTAAGCCATGTCTGGGTGATAAAGTGCTAAGATAAGTAAACAAGTTGAAATATATAGGTACAGGTACGCCACACAGTACCTGAAATAGGGTTTCATGGAAATAGGGGTTGATTTAAAAAAAGAAAATGGGTGCAATCCTAGTGTAATGTTATAAGAAAGAATTCCACTCACTTCTTTTTGAAAAAAAAATTAGTTTTTTTTTTTTTTTTTTTTTTTTTACTTTATTTGTCATCATTCATGAGACTAGTTCTAATATCTTGTATTAATATCTTTATTGGCCCTGAAACAAGTGTTTCAAGACATATGGTACCGTATGTGAATATCCTTTATTTGGAGGAGTATTCAAGACATTGGCAGATAGTTATATTCACAGACTTTTAAGATCCCAGTGTCCCACTGCCAAAAAAATGTAACTATGAATTAATTGGGATTTTTTTTGAAGGCATGATAATAGCTTTGCTCAATCATTTCTTAAAAGGAATCCATCTCTAGCAGAACTTTCGTGAACAAAAAAGATAAAAATGAAAATAGAAATAAAAAAACACAAAAAACCCCAACAACAGTGTTCTTCAGAGTAAAAATGAAACGGTGCCAGGCCAGGTTTTGAACCCTGGACCTTCCATCACAATTCAGTTGCTATAATCAACAGAGCTACATGATGAGCAGTAATTACTTGTCCAGGTCCCACTACAGTTATATTCATTTAAAATTTAAGGGAGCCTACTGCTATATGAAACACTAGTGGAATTCTCTAGTGTTTTATCTGCGGTGGGACAATTAGGATCCTTAATGTCTGGCCTATGTAAACATTCCACTTCCTGGTAATCATCATGAATATTCATGTGGAGAGTTGTTCGGTCCACAATATCGTTGATGTTACAGGATCTACACCAGTATATCCTTGTTATGCTTGTTATTTCTTGAGATTAAATTATGGTTCACCGTTTTCATGGTGTAATGGTTTACAAAAACTTGATTTATAAATAACATTTTCAAGAAAATGCAATGTAATGTTGAGAATAATGGCTGATGCATCCGGTTGTAATGTGTTGTAATATCTCTAGTTGAGTGCAGGTACCCAGACATGATGAATGCTACTGTCCACCTAGCTGTATAAAAGGACATTATATATGCTTAGAAGTGGACTTGTAATGATCTGGTGTTCTAGCTGATACAAGACATGCCACTGGATTCCAATGTGTTTTGTCTCAGGTTGAGTTGATTTATTAATGATATTACTGAATTGATTGATATAGTCTACCTAGTAGTAAACAGGTAACTATATATAGATGCTGATAAGTGGATAAGTGATATAGATTTTGGACCAACACCCCGTAATTTAGATTTGTGCATGTCTAATTTAAGTGGGAAGAGGTTCAAGTTTAGGATATTTCCTGGGATAAATAGAGATTTTGAACCAACACCCAGAAATTAAGATTTGTGAATGTCTAGTTTAAGAGGTTTAAGTTTCGGACAGACACCCTCATGTATATATAGATTTGAGACCACTAGGTCTAAGATTATTTTGAACACGAACTAATGTTTACATTGCTGTTTGGCATTCAACATGTTTTTTCGTTTAGCTTCCTGGTCGATAATGTTAGGTTAAATTGTCATTTCAGATATATTTTTAGTCTGTAGGTGTATTTATATTAATGTTGTAAATATATTTTGTAATAGATATCTGTTACTCAGGTTTTTTTACCGTAATAATAGGAATTCGAATAAGCCACCTGCATGTTTTGCTTGTACGTGGCTTCATATGTTTGCTTACCATATTATTTACCTCCGAGTATAATAAACAAGAAAACCAAGTCTTCAGCCCCTACTACTACAACCAGAGAGAAATAAGGGTTGGCTTTAAGTTTGTCTGTCAGTTAGTCCATGTGCCATTTTCTTTTTCATATACTCTGTTATCTAATGTTGCCATTTTTTTTTTATATTAGTAAATATATAAATATTAACTTTATTTATTTTACAACAATTATGAAACAAGTTATTTCAACTTATATCAATCAGACTTGTTGGCCCAGATGTTAGCGCGCGGAGGGTCTTAATGTGGGAGGAAACCGGAGTACTCGGAGAAAACCCACGTGATCGGGCAGGTGACCCTATACCTCTTCACGTCCGATCGGGGAATCGAACCCCGGCCCCATTGGTGAAAGGCAAGTGTGCTATCCACTGCACCACCCAACCACCCGATACTATATTAGTATCTCTTAATCCTTTCACCCCTAGGTAACTTTAGTAGACTCTACCATGCATTCGTCCAGATGAGTTCATTATGGTCTACAATGGTGAAAGGGTTAAGAGTATGGAGTGTTGCATCCTAAGATTGGATCTCAAGTTCCAATATTAACAGAGTTATTGCCCTTTGTATACTACAATTATACTACAATTGCCAAATCATGTATGCAGATATCTGTAGGGAACACTTTGCCTTGTTAGTCGTCCACTTGTACTACCGGAGGGGATTTTCTGTTTGACTCAGCTGACTTTCTAGTCATTTGTGGCATTGTCTGTGGCATATCCAAATTTTCCTGTCACCTACACATGCAATTGCGTACATTTTGTGTGTCGGTACTTCTTAAAATGGCAAACATCTTGCCTTGTGTATAAAGGTTGGTTGGATAGAGGTTGGTAACTAAAAATAAGGTAATTAAGTTGTATCCTAAATAAGATTTCATCAATTCTGAAATATGTACCAGGAATATGTATCAAAGTTATAAGATGTGTTGTATTTGAGCTTTCTTAACAGGGGTTCAAATATGTACAACTATTAAAGCCTCGCATCAGAGATGCAGGTGCTCTATAGTAATCACGGTGTCTGTCCGTCCGTCTGTCTGTCTTTCATTTCCAAAAAGTTTTTAAGGTCAAGGTCACTGTTACTTAAATAGACTGTAGCTATAGGGGTCCTTATCTCAGAATCCAAGAGTCTGATCTTTTTCGAAATTTGAGATGATCATGTACTGTTGTTTAGATGTGCAATAGGGATTTAAAAGTTTCTAAGGTCAAGGTCAAGGTCAAGGTCACTGTTACTAAAATAGACTGTAGAGGTCCTAACCTCAGAATCCAAAAGTCTAATCTTTTTGAAATTTGACATGATCACATACTGGAATACGTCAGGCACATGGCGGGCCCTTGCTGACCTGTCGGTGTTCTAAGTGTTTTTCGGTTTAGGGAGATTAATCATTACTCCAGAAGCTCGTAAATTTTAGGCTTGCTGAAATATTAATAAAAGCATGTAGACTAGGATATGGAAACTCTCATAAGATTCTATAAATATATATTTGTAAGAGGACATTTGTGTTGAACAATACCTATTAGACAAGTGCCATATTTCTAGGTTGTCACGTAATTATTATGAATCTGTTGATATTACGAACTACCTAGGATGGTCATCCATCACAAGAATATAGGAGCTGTTACGATTTGGGCGTGAGTGTAATTAAAGTGTTTAATTCACCGAAACATATTTTTAACCTCATGTGACATAACATATTTCACGTAAAGAAAACATTTCTCTACAGATGGGGTGTTTTGCTATAAAAGTGAAGTAAAAATATCTTCATAAGATTGTATGGTAAAACGTCATGTCATGTGTCATGTACTGTATTTGCCTCAAGTAGCAACCAAGATACTTGAAGAAATTGCAAAGAACTGAGGGCAGTAATAAAATGTACAAATTATTGCCATTTTTAACCTCAAAAATGCCCCTTCCCATATCAGAAAGAAATTGATCAACATTAGAGTGGAGGGCTTTTTTGCAGTTAAATACGGTATGTGTTTAAATTTATGTTTCAAACTATGTCATTCATAACTGGATACAATAAAAAATTGTTCAGTGAGACTATTAAAGGATCCCTGTCCCAGAAATTGTTTAATGGGAACATTTAAGGAATCGTGTACCAAAAACGGTTCAGTGTGAACATTTAAGGATCCCTGTCCCAAAAATTGTTTAGTGTGAACATTTAACTCATTCACCCCTGCATATTCAAACTGGCCTTGTCCAGTCTGTGATTTGGTGTAAGGTTCAAATGTGACTTTAGGGGTGAATGGGTTAAGGATCCCTATCCCAGAAATTATTTTGTGGGAACATTTAAGGATCCCTGTCCCAAAAATTGTTTGTTGGGATCATTTAAGGATCCCTGTCCCAAGCATTTGTTCTGTGAGAACATTTAAAGATCCCTGTCCCAAACATTTGTTCTGTGAGAACATTTAAGGATCCCTGTCCTGCTGCAGGCAAAACAATACAGAACTCCACCATACTTTTTTTTTATACTTTCAGTAACCTCCCCTTAATTTAATTTTTGATATATCTGTAGTTGGAGCCACTACCACACTGATCCAGTAGCTCAGGTGGTTTGGTTGCCCGCATTATTATCTGAGGTCCAGGGTTCGAATCCTGGTCTTGTCCTGTCAGATTTTTACTCAGGTTCTGTTTTTCCTTGGTATTTCTTTTAAAGAAGCCTTCCTACCTAAATTGCTTCATTGACAAACTTCATAATGCTAAAATCATGTGGACAAATAATATCACTTTAATGAGATAAACTGAGTGTGTATTATATAACAGGATCAAATTTGGTGTTTACAAATATAAATATTGATTTTTTGCCGGAATCGTTGTAAGCCTAGGTAAAATGATACTTTAGTGCAGACAAATAAACATGTAGTTTGAGTCCTAGCCAAGAAATCAACGTTCCGAAATTCTGCTTCGTAGAGATCACTGAAATTGAATATTCGTGAATACTGTTGAAGTATTTGATACATATGTATAATATTTACACCAGGCTGTGTTTCTGTGTGTAAAGTACACCTTTAGACATTACTTTCTGATGTCTATTTGTTCGTACTGGGATGTCGAAGCAGAACGATCGCTTTCAACTTACCTGTATATCTGCCAAATTGTGCTGTTCATTTCACTGTCCTGTCTGCTACAGCTTCGTGACAAGATCTAGAGCTCTGCACCATATCTTGTCATTTTGAGCCTTCTAAGTTTTCTTTCTATAAGATCTTGATTGTGGGGTCACTTAAATGTATTTTCAGGATTTGCTTTTCTTCATTTTGAGTATGTGGCAGCTATCAGCTACCTTGAGAGATTGAAATCAGATATCAAGTGCAATATAGGCAATTATGTGATCTTTTTTTCAATGTTTTGCTGTTTTGGTTTCACGTTTATTGGGTGTTGATTATTGTGTAGCATTTCTGAAGGTAAAGATTTTTCCTGATAAAACAGCCTTCAGCAGTGAAGATTTCCAGAAATTCAAAATGACACATTTAATGACATCAGAAAGGGTGCAGAGGGCATACTTACAGTTTAACCAGCTCATGGGACCTGTGTTAAGAAACCACTTTTAATGTTTCCATATGTAGCAATTTAATTGTGAACTGAACCTGTATTAAGAGACACCTGTGTTAAGAGACCACCTGTATTGAAAGACCACCTGCACTAAGAGACCACCTGTGTTAAGAGACCACCTGTGTAAAGGATTTCCGTACCACTGCCAAAAACTGTAAATACATATTTTTTTCTGCATAACCATAGCCTTGATAAATCTTTTTTGAAAAGAAAACAATACCTCGCGCTTTTTTTTATGAAAAACATAATTGACTAGAGTGTTCTGTGTGTAAATAATTTCAGTGGGGCCAGACTGATATTCAAATCCTGGACTTGTTATACTAAAGCTGTAACTGATTGAGCTATCTTGTCAACAGAAGTTTGACTAGCCTAAATGTGCTGCAGTTATATCTAAACAGAAGTTGAGAGGAGGTTACTGTATAAAGGAACAAGCCATTCGGATTGATATGTGTCGCCTGTGCCCTGCTTTGACCATCAATACACATGTCAAGTTTGGTTGGTCGAGCACTTACAGTTTCAGAGAAACTAACTTAAACGCAACTTAATGTTGATGGAGATGCTGACAAAGTCAATGGACCATGAAAGGTAGGTCGCTTCCAGCATTTGATGCATGGGTTGAGATGTACTACCTAAGATGCATCTATGGTCCAAGTTTGGTTGTGGCGGCGAGACAACAAAAACCCAGTGCATTGGAACAGGGATCCTTAAGAGACCATTGTTGTTGTTTTTACATCTTGAGAGTTTTCCCTTAGCACAGGTTGACTGTTTATATTTCTGAACCTTCAGATGGGCCATGCTAGCTACTCCAACAATATATTGAACTAAAATTTAATTGTAAAGGATTCGAGATTACAATCGTCGAGGTCTTAGCTTCTTGTGTTAACTTAATGATTGACCGAAATGTGTGTCGTGCGTCAATACCGGTGACATATTTTAAATTTACATTGACAGTTAATCTCGTGAATACATCACGGGGATTGATAACGTCATTGTACAGAGTTTCTTCAGAAGTTGTTCCATCCCTGGTAACGATCTCCGACTCCCTGAATGTACATAAAAACAAGCTTGTTTCTCTGATAAGCATGTGAGGTAAATACTCCAAACATACTGTTTCCAATTTTTGACATCAAAGAGGGCAACAAGTTTCGATAGGGAATAGTCCTTGATAAATTTCCTGCATTTTTGATGCCATTGTCTATTTATAGCACAATCTACCTGGGTAGATTACCATATTTATCCTGTAATAAGCCCACGAGACTAAACACATGAACTCTGATTCAAAGTAGGGGTTGGGCTTTATTTTATTGGAGAACAATGATTTTAGTCTGACATGTATCAACAATTTTGATTCGATGGTTTTTCAAACTTTTAGGCCAGGAAATGCAATAACATTTTAGATATTTTGCTTTTCATACCTGAGCTGAACTTAACACAATCCAAATGAGTGGCTTAATTTATTAAGTTTCGAAATTTAATGAAATCTATCGTAATTGGAAACAGTTGGTGACATGACCCCTAGAGAATTGATGACAAATTTAGGGAGTTGCCTACCCTTCATAGCAAATGTTTACATTAGGATGAAAGTTCAGAGTAATATTAAAAACAAAATCTTTTTAAGGCGTTTCTGTTGAAAAGTAATTTAACATAATAAATCAAAAGAATATATTCATGATATGACTGGTGAAAATATATTTGAATCACCTGTAAAAAGTTTTTTTGAAGAAAATGGGATTTTATTCTAAATATAATGGCTATGTACTATAAAATGACTCACTATTGAAGAAAGACCTCCTTTTCTCCACACAAATCAGAATACCTTTCTTATGTATAGTATATATATCTGTCATACTGTATGGTGGGTAATAAACCTTAGGGATTAAATTTCGCTATATTGATTCACCCTCACCTTGCTATTGGAAGATAGCTTGAAATTAAATACCCAGCGAATATCATTAAGTATATTTTTTTGTGAATTATATAC
Organism: Mizuhopecten yessoensis; assembly: GCF_002113885.1. Lineage (NCBI taxonomy): Eukaryota > Metazoa > Mollusca > Bivalvia > Pectinida > Pectinidae > Mizuhopecten > Mizuhopecten yessoensis. The sequence goes on from NW_018407509.1 coordinate 1,134,790, forward strand.
TTACAAACATGAAGGAAAATCTGTTTACCCATTTACAGATGAATAATGAAAATAAAACAACAATTTGATACCACATTTTAGTTTATTTTCACAAAAAAAAATAATTGAAAAATAATCCCATCACCAAATACAAAAGTACCCTCATGGGCACAATAATTTTACCTATTTATGTTTTGCGAAATTCAGTCCTCGAAAACGAGTTCTCAATTGATCAAATGCAAAATACTAGCCTGCACAGCTAAACAACTACATGTATACAATAAATAAGATATATATACCCCCCCCCCCCCCCCCCCCCTGGTATATGGTATATTGCCCTAGATATCAAAACCAATCAGTGTGTCATGAAATGCCAAAGACATAAAAAAAAATTGCACTGGTTCCATGTCGGAAAGGGCAGCCTGATTCTGTTATTGTCTTAGCCTATATGGCTCCACTGTTCAAAGTAGGTCGGTCACTGAATATTTAAACAAGCCCAAGGTTATCTATGTCGCCGTGCAACAGGCTCAATGAATCAATCTTTATAACACACACATTTTTTATTACCCTTGTTTTTTTTATTGCTCCAGTTCACATGCATATTGGCCGTAGTAGTATAAATTCTGGTTTATACATGGAACAGGTCAAAGCAATTTTGTGGTAGAACGTTTACTTGGAACCTAAACTTCAGTCTCTCTATGACAACTTGACAACTGTTCCACTTCATAAAATGCATATATTATAATGTAATATTTATAATATTACATTTATATACCCCGTTAAGGATATCTTGAAGAAACTTGAAGTTTACCTGTGTCTCCCTCAGTAAGTCTGCAGTGTACTATTATCAGATAACTGTGACCTTAATTCACCTCTAAGATAAAGGTCAAATAACTGCAAAAAATTTCAGTAAATTCTTGAAACTATTGAAGATTTCTTAAAATTCAAGTGGTGAAATTTAGGTACCAGGTCCCACTTGTATAAAACATCTCAACTCTTGAGATTTCCTCAAGTCTAAGATTTCCCATAGACAATACATTGCTTAAGATTTTCCTTAACTTTGAAATGTTTTATACAAGTGGGCCCTGGAGTAACTGTAACTTTCACCTTTAGGTCAAATAGTCTTAAAATCATTGAAGATTTCTGAAATTTAGGTCACTATAACCCATCACCTCTAGCTAGGTCAAAGGTCAAACAAGACCAATGTTAATTTTCATATTGGCTAATAAGGGGAGATATATGTTTTGTTCACAAAAATTAGTTAAACCTTAAAGTAACATGCATTCTTCAATCAATTATCAAAATATTTAAGAGTGCTTTTTTGTTGTCGCCATGGATTAAGGGTTATCACACAAATCAGTGATTTTCTACCTCATTTTCCCCATTAGCCTGTGCCATGTGACCTAGGGAAAATATCCAAGGAAGGGACTCAATAATGGACTTCTATGCAAATTCACCTTACAAAAGTAATGCAAAAAAGTTGGTTTTATATAAAGAACACCTTGCATTATGGATTAGAAATGAAGAGAAAGAGTACATTTTTGGCACAAATCAATATTGGTAAATTAAGTTATAATGAACAGGTTTTACTGTGAATAAAGAACACCTTCTGTTAAAAAAAACTGGCTATAAAGGAAAAGTTCATGGTATGATGAATATCAATTGTTAACAAGTTTTACTGTATATAAAGGACACTTTCTATTAAGAAAACCTCTCTATAAAGGACACTTTTATGATGTCATGGGTATCAGTTATTAACAAGTTTTACTGTATATAAAGGACACTTTCTATTAATAAACCTTTCTATAAAGGACAATTTTATGATGCCATGGGTATCAGTTATTAACAAGTTTTACTGTATATAAAGGACACCTTCTGCTATAAAAACCTGTCTAAAAAAAACACTCTCCTTGATTTCATAATGATGAAATGCCTATAAATATCATCGAAAATTGGCCCAAGATTTGGCCCCAAATGTTGTATGAAGACCTTTGTCTTGCGATATCCCGATGAATGTTTATATACAGATAAAAAAAAAATTGTAGGGTATTGGATGATAAAAAGCTTGGAGTATTAGTAAATGAACACTTCTAATTGATTTCTTACTATTTATAAAGGTAGGGGTTTAAAGAGCAGAAAAAACCTGTACATCAACATATAGGTGTGACAGGTCCAACAGTTTGCACCTGTAATTAGTAGAACACAGGTAAGACATGCAGCATGTTTGAAAGTGGACAGTCCGTGGTTGACTTGTCGTTACCGTACCTGGGCGCCTGCAGGCGACAGACGGTCATCGGGACACTTGAGCACCTTATTTTCACCTAATGATGACCTCACATTTGCACCTGTCGTCGCCTGTCACTATGACAGTAAATAAGACGGGGTCAAAACGGGACAAGGGGTCAAACTGGACACACATGTACCATAAAGGAAATACATTAATTATATAGAGTTATGTTCTAACTCAATACAGAACAACTGTGATGCCGAATTGCAACTCAACAGTAATGGTCCAAACCATACACTAAATAATTTGGAAACCTGTATAACTATAAAAAAAATCTGCTTAACCCTTCCACCCCTAGGTAACGTTAGTAGACTCTACCATACATTGATCTGGATTAGTCCATTATGGTCTATAGTGGTGATAGGGTTAAATTGAATATGAAAAATCTGAAAATTTACTGATTCTTACTTCTAAATTTTGGTGCTTGTTATGTATTGATTTCAGATTAGACAGTTGAATGCATGTCAAAAATTTGTTGATTTTTACTCTAATTCGTGATGCCAATGTTGGTTTCAAGTTAGATAGTTAAATGCAAAAATATGTTGATTCTTGCTCTAAATCGTGATGCTAATGTTGATTTCAATTTCGACAGATGAATGCAAAAATCTGTCTATTCTTACTCTAAACGGTGATGCTTGTTGGTTTCATATGTTAAATAAGATTCATCAGTTAGGAAATATGTAATATCAAAGTTTTACTTTATACACAAACAAGGTACGTATTAAACATGTCACAACATTTCAAGATCGGTCCCTTTGTCAAGCTATATGACTTGAGAGAGCGATTTGTATTGTTTAACCTGTACAACGATGTGACGAAATTGTTGGTCTCTGTTTAGACAGGTTTCACTACATAGAGGTTGGTGTATGGAATGTATATTTTCTGTGTCTGTCCATGGCCATCCATTTATTTCCGAAATATGCATACAACAAATTTCTTTAAAAAAGATATTTTCAACACAATGAATAACAGCTAGGTTAATGATACACACCCTTGGGGCATCTTGTTTTCATTTTACAGTATACATGATGGCTAATTTATAGCATGTAAATATGAAATGCATGCAGGACCATTTGACCTCTTGGAAAGACCTCTCAATTAATTCCAAGATTATTTGTAGTGTTTTTATAGTAAATATTATGATTGTCAATGACTAATTTGCATATCACCCGTACAAATCTTTTATCGTTATGAGAAAAGACATCTCCGTGAAAATACAGTAACGTTAGACACCGGACGAGTTCGTACGGACCAGTCGGAACAATTAACTTATAACCCATCTCATTGAGATTTTCTCGTATGTTTATATATTTACGATCGAGATAAACATCAGTTTAAGGAAATTCTTTCAGAAAACCATGTAGTGTCCGTGACTTAACTATCGTTGTACGCGATATGACGTTTGGCCCCGATTCTTTTGTATACGGTCATAAATATGATGGAAACTAGATAAACACTAAGTCTGCTCTACATGAATGGACGTTTAAATTTCTTTTATACCATACAGTAGCCGAAATTCTTTTACGAATTTACACAGGAAGGCAGTGAAGCGTTTGCTGAAAGGCACTCTGTTCCTCCGAATACAAGGGGAATTAAAACCCGAGAGATGGACTCGCAGGCCGACGGTGCTCGGGATCCAGTCTGCAGACTTGGTTTAAGGCTTGCAATCGTTCACCTGTGTGCTAATCCAGTAATCATTGTAGGTGTATTAGGTTTAGAAAATGTCCCTGTATGTACGAGGAATTTACTGGGGCAAAATCGAAAGTGAAATTTCGTATGTAGGGCAGTCATGGAATTTCTATTGTTATTGTTTTTGAAAGTGAAACAAACAAAGTTTTCGTAGCTTTTTAATTTGGAGGTGATTTTGTTGGGGGGAAATGTAGGTCAATCCCCACCATTTATTTTCATGTTTGAAATTGACATCAATCAAAATTGTTCACATATTGAAATGTTTCAAAATTGAGAAATTAAGAGACAGAGATGTAGTGTTTAATTGATTCCAGGGTCCTGTTTTACGTTAACTATGGTAATTCTCTATCAACAGAAACAGTTGTGGATTTGAAACAATTGTAAGGTTGAAATGTACTTAACATTTTATGGTAAATACATTGGTTTGTATGTGGGCAATAGAAGGTTTGCCAGCTTAGATACATTTCCTGGCAATTTACACTACTTTAACATAAATTAGGAACTATAATTTCCCGAATAAGTAATAATGTCATCTTGTTTGGTCAGTAGAAAACACATGCTTGATATACGGGCATATTTTTAATTATTAACTTATTCACCCCTGAAGGCACATTTGAACCCTTCCAATTCAAAGGTTGGAATAGTTCATTAGGAAATTTCAGGGGTGAATTGAGTTAAATGGTAAGGAAGTTTCTTCAATGAGAAACCAAATCTTCAGCCGCAAATCTTGTGTCTATAACTCCAGTTTATGTTTTAAACATAGAATACTTGATACTTTGAATTAATGTACATATGATTAAATGGAAGTCTCCTGGTGCAAAAGCAAAATGTGTTTTAATGATTCTGTATATACATGCAGTAACCTCCCATGAATTTCATTTTGAATTCACTTGGGCCAGAACCCTTCTCTTGGCCAGCTGGGAGCTCAGTCAGTTAAGAGTGCCAGTATACAAATTTGAGGTCCTGGGTTCAAATATAAAAAAGTAGTACTTTCTTTGACATCTTTTGAGTTGTTCTTAGAGATGATATATTATCATCAGATATTACAATATAAGATGTTTAGCAAATTCACTGGTTGAAAATGTTCAATTTCAGGGTCCAAATTTGGCAAATTCATGAAAATTACTGTTCAATTTCAGGGTCCAAATTTGGCAAATTCATGGAAATGTTCAATTTCAGGGTCCAAATTTGGGGGTCTCCCTCCGTCCGCAATAGGGAGAGTTAGCAAGTATACATATACAGTATTCATATGGCCATCAGTCTGAAATGTGGGCTAGCTCACGGCATATTTAATGAAAACATCGCACTCATGTATATAAACCTGGATGAATTAATTGATGTCGTTAAATATCATTATATTTTATACCGATTACATATATATCGTTGATGAACATGACATGTCAAATATTTTGGCAAGGTTTAATTAATTAAAAAAAATAATTATCATACATTAAATATTTTTAGACTCATATAATTAATATGGTTCATATTGACAAAAACAGATCTTGGGTCCATGTTTGGAAAAAGCTTAAAACAAAACTAGGAAAATTGTGAAAATTTTCAACAGTTGATAAATATATCATATGGATGTAGAATATATAGTGACAAAATGTTATGAAATTTAACTTTCTTAAAAGACACTAGTTTACAAAACTAAATAGAGGTGTTTTTTTGGCTATATTTGGGGGTTTGTCGTGACAAAGTGGCAATTAAAATAGGGATCTATTTTCAGTTGTGAATCTGTCAATTAAATGACCAACCTTAAAAAGTGTGAGGGTTCAACCCTTAAGCTGAAGCTAGTCTAGGGATTAGCATTGAAAAAATGTGTAAAAATGCTTAATTTCATAATTCATGTATATATTTAAGAATGAGTTTTTTTTATGCAATCTGCGACAAGTACAGCAGAGCATAAAGGGCCCGGCCGGAAGGTCTGAAGTGTCCATAATAACAGGCCACCCTATTGCTTCACCTGAATGGCCAGGTTTCAGCCGTCTGGTGAACGGTGGGGGTTTGACCGTGGTCATTCATGTTTTATTCAAAGCAAGTTTTATTCTCACAGGTAGATCATTGAAGCATTGAAACACTACGAGAGTTCAAAGCGTTCAGAAGATCGGGGTTAATACCTTTTTTTTTTCTATCAAAAAAAAATCTGTTCTGGTTGGAATCTTCCCTTAACACCTGTGAGTTTTATTCGTGATTTCGCTATTGAACGTTTTAAAGAAACGTTTGAGCTTCAATATTTGACGTAAGATTTGCATAAAAATTTGACCTGAAATCTATTTTGACAAGATAGGTGAAAGGTTTGTGTGTATATATATATGACTTATTTGTTAGTATATACATAAGTATATATATGATGTATTTGTTAGTATATACATATATATATATATGACTTATTTGTTAGTATATACATATATATATATATATATGATTTTCACCTGTGGTTATGTATATAGGTTCAGCCAAGGGGGGTTTGTTGAGTTATAAACTCGCCCATGTTGAAATTCCGCTCATTGTCATGCAAATGAGCTAAATGTAAAGAAAAGACTCCAAACCGGTATACCTACTGTGTGTATTGTAGCTCCATGTGTACGCTGTGTATATACAGGCTATATAACCAGGATCAGATCGGCCCCCGGAAATCGCTTGGGCATATATGATACCTATAGGTAAATGTGTGTGTATCAATGTCCCTCCTGTGGTCAGCTGAAAGACTGCATGACCCTCTTGGTCAGTCTATGCAGAGAAATACAACATCAGTTGGTGACGTAAATATTGTTTTCTACTCGGATTAAATTTCGCCACTTAAAGGAAGACACAAATTGATTTATGGACTAATTTTTCATGCAGGTGGTGAGTGTTGGATTTATGCTCGTTAGCCATGTATATACTACAGGTAGTTAAATACATGTGATGTATGTGTTTTGTATATATATAAGGCATTTAGACGGAGCCTCGTTTATCTCAATTTATTAAATACTACTCAATATATATATATATGGCTTATCACGAAATGCAATTCATGTTCATGCCTTATAATTAAGTGATTTTAAACAATTTCTCGTTAACTTGATACCTGGTGTTTATAGAATGGCAATTCCGAGTGGAGATCTAGTCGGTTGATAATCTAGGTAAAAGGTTCATAGACCGTGGCTATCGGGATTAAAACCATAGTTCAGGATCTCGGTCATTTAACAGGTACATATGACAATACGGTTGGGAGGGGTGTTAACTAGTAGCCGATGACACACACACGTTACTTAAGTTGGACCCAGCCCAATCGTACGAGTATGTCGAAAGTCTCGAACAAATATCCACCCTAAAGCTCATATACTTATAACTGTGTGTCAAACACTTATTCGGTTTCTGTACAGGGCGGGGTGATATATATAATTTCTTGTTTGTTTACATTTCACGTTTTAGTATTGAAAAAGAAAATGACATAACAACACGCACAGGGACATATTTTTTGTAACTCTTCCATTTGTAGCGGTATGAGGGTGGTATTAATAAAAACTTGTTTGAAATGAATACGGGCGGATTATGATTATACCAATAGACCCTAAATTCTCTTTCAGATGTACCTGAGAGATTTTGAGGTTGTTGTTTGGGTATTGTGTAATGGGCTTGAATACCTATAGCCACAGGCACTGTTTGGGGAGAAGTATCGTTATGCAATGCTTTTTGTATTGTATTGGGGTAAGATTAGAATCTGTATAATGACCATTTCTCTGGGTGCTTAAAGTTAACACATATACACCGGCAAGGTTAATCCTTTATCTAATTCAGTAGATATGTAATTGGAACTTCACATGTATGTAGATATGGTGACCTAAGACTTTAATGTCCTATCCTGCATGTACCAGGTGTATATTTATGGTTGTTTTAATCTGACTGGCCCCCCTGTCCTTTTTCTGTAGATATGAACGTATGTAATAGATCATCAGTAAACATAATCAGTGTTATGCATAAAATGTCCGCCTGTACTAAAACACATATCCAGATAATATAACCCCCCCCTCCCCCTCTAAAAACCGAGTTGCACCCCTACCTTATACAGATATGTATAGCCATGCAAAATATTGGTAATTTTTGAAAGATTTCAGAAATGAAATTGTTTGTCATTAAACAGCCTTAAATAAGCTTACTACGTAAATTGTACCCTGTATAAGCTATAAGCCATACCTATGTATTTGTATACATTGGAAACTTGTGTAACCAGATCTTGTCTGTAAAATATACCTGTATAAACTGGAAACCTGTATAAACCAGATCTTGTCTGTAAAATATACCTGTATAAACTGGAAACCTGTATAAACCAGATATTGTCTGTAAAATAAACCTGTATAAACTGGAAACGTGTATAAACCAGATTTTGTCTTTAAGATTTACCTGTGTAAACTGGAAAACTATGTAAACAGCGTATTTGTAAAATTTTACCTGTGTCATAGGAAACAAAAAAAAAGGTTTAATAAGATGAACACATTGGTCCTGTTAGTGTATAAATATGGTAATTCATTTCAAACATATCGCGATCAAACGAGCAGATCCTGTTTGTCATAGGCACCTAGCTAGTATGTGCAGAAAGTATCGATGAAAAAACTGTACAACAAGAACGGGATAACTTGTCTACCTTTGTATACAGAGGAACCAACATTTCTGTTCAGATTAGACAAGTTTTTAGTTCTTACAGCTTCTGGGCCCACTTGTATAAAACATCTCAAAGTTAAGGAAAATCTCAAGCAATGTATTGTCTATGGGAAATCTTAGACTTGAGGAAATCTCAAGAGTTGAGATGTTTTATGCAAGTTGGCCCAGTTGCTATAAAATAGAAACTATGTGTCTAAGGTGATGTTGTGCTTGTGTATATTAGGTTTCATATAACAAGGGTTTCAGTCTAGACAGTTTCTGTTGTATGATACATTGTTTATATACAGTGAAACCTGTGTAAAAGAAACATGTCATGGGCAATTTATGTTTCCATTTAGAATAGACAGGTTTTCTGGTTAAACAGATTCAAATTACATGGAAGTTTCAGTACATGTATCAAGATTTTAGTGTGGTTTATATAGGTTTTCTTAGTCATACAGATCTAGTGTTAATTCTTTTACTATTTGTAAATATTGCGAAGTTGCTATACAGAATTGTTAAATAAGAATGTTGCAAATTATCCAACAAACTTACAATGTTTGTTTAAGTTTATGATAATCTTTTGGGAAACATATTTGAAACCTAGTTATCTATGCTTGAATGCATTCTGATTTAGCATATGTAGACAGTACGGCTGTTCATTTAAAACGAATAAATACATAATGAATCGACTGCCTTTTCAATACTGAATTATGATAATTTAATTTGGAAGTTAATGGTTGCAAAACTGTAATTTCCTCCGGAAACCATTAAGCTGAAGACACTAGTCATGATATAGAGAAGATAAGAAAATAATGACAAGTATACATGAGGTCATGATGAGTACAGGGTCATGATGAGGTCGAGGTCATGTTGAGGACGAGGTCATGATGAGTACAAGATAATGATGAGTATGAGGTCATGATGAGTACAATGTCATGTTGAGTACAATGTCATGTTGTGTATGAGGTCATGATGAGTACAAGGTCATGATGTGTATGAGGTTATGATAAGTACAATGTCATAATGTGTATGAGGTTATGATGAGTACGAGGGCATGATGTGTATGAGGTTATGATGTGTATGAGGTCATGATGAGTACAAGAAAATGATGAGTACAAGGTCATGACGAGTACAGGGTCATGATGTGTATGAGGTCAAGATGAGTACAAGATCATGATGAGTATGAGGTCATCATGAGTACAGGGTCATGATGAGTATGGGGTCAAGATGAGTACAAAATGATGAGTATGAGGTCAAGATGAGTACAAGATCATGATGTGTATGAGGTCAAGATGAGTACAAGATCATGATGTGTATGAAGTCAAGATGAGCACAAGATCATGATGAGTATGAGGTCATCATGAGTACAGGGTAATGATGAGTATGAGGTCATGATGTGTATGAGGTTATGATGAGTACAGGGTCATGATGAGTACAATGTCATGTTGAGTACAATGTCATGTTGTGTATGAGGTCATGATGAGTACAAGGTCATGATGTGTATGAGGTTATGATAAGTACAATGTCATAATGTGTATGAGGTTATGATGAGTACGAGGTCATGATGTGTATGAGGTTATGATGAATACGAGGTCATGATGAGTATGAGGTTATGATAAGTACAATGTCATGATATGTATGAGGTTATGATGAGAACGAGGTCATGATGAGTAAAGGGTCATGATGTGTATGAGGTCAAGATGAGTACAAGATCATGATGAGTATGAGGTCATCATGAGTACAGGGTCATGATGAGTATGAGGTCAAGATGAGTACAAGATCATGATGAGTACAGGGTCATGATGAGTATGAGGTCATGATGTGTATGAGGTCATGATGTGTATGAGGTCATGATGAGTACAGGGTCATGATGAGTACACGGTCTTGATGTGTATGAGGTCATGACGAGTTCAGGGTCATGATGTGTATGAGGTCATGATGAGTATGAGGTCATGATGAGTACAATGTCATGTTGAGTACGAGGTCATGATGAGTACAGGGTCATGATGAGTACAATGTCATGTTGAGTACGAGGTCATGATGAGTACAGGGTTATGATGAGTACAATGTCATGATGTGTATGAGGTCATGATGTGTATGAGGTTATGATGAGTGCAGGGTCATGAAGAGGACAATGTCATGTTGAGTACAGGGTCATGTTGAGTATGAGGTCATGATGAGTACAAGGTCATGGTGTGTATGAGGTTATGATGAGTACAATGTCATAATGTGTATGAGGTTATGATGAGTACGAGGGCATGGTGTGTATGAGGTTATGATGTGTATGAGGTCATGATGAGTACAGGGTCATGATGAGTATGAGGTCATGATGTGTATAAGGTCATGATGAGTACAAGATCATGATGAGTATGAGGTCATGATGTGTATGAGGTTATGATGAGTATGAGGTTATGATGAGTATAGGCTAATGATGAGTACACGGTCTTGATGTGTATGAGGTCATGATGAGTACGAGGTTATGATTAGTATGAGGTCATGATGCACGAGTAATACAAGGTCAAATAAGTACAATGGTTTTATGAGTTGCTTCTGTGCTGAAATAAAATCATCTTGTATATCTTTTTAACAAAAATATTCTGCAGGGGTCCAACATTAGTCGCCTCTTACGATCATGCAGTGGGATACAGCAGGCCTTTTCTCCCCAAACCTGCATGGGTTGAATGCAATATGTTTTGATAGCCTACAATTTGTAAAAGTGAATTGGGATTGAAAAAGTTAAGTCTTGAAATGAGCTCAAGGTTATTATGAATGCAGTGTTCAAGTTTAATATTTGGTAAAAAATAATATGAATATGGCGATATGTCTTTGAGAGTCTTTGATTACATTTTATTGTAACCGATATTAAAATTAATAGTCTTCTAAGTCCTCCTTGCATTTAGCTTCAGCTTTAGTAATAAGATCAAATGTAGTTGATAGCCATGAAGTATTTCTAGTTTTTAAACTTTTCAACATCATGCATGTTTGAGTTTAGAGAGTATAGTTCCTCAAATGTGAAAAGAAACAAAAGAAATACTTTTAATTATGTTTATGTTTAGAAATCACATTTTTGACTTCTAATATTACATGAATGATTCATGATAAGCGAAAAATGTAAATTTAAAATATTTTCAACAGTTTAGGTTGAAACTTGAGGATGTTCAGGTAAAAGGCACTCTCACAAAAAAAAGAAATTTGTGTAACTGGATAGAGTGGTCTTCCATACTGTTGAGCTATACGAAAAGCATTAAAGCAGGTGCCTGGATTTAATTGAGGAATCGTACGTCCTTTGGACGAATATAACATATTATTACTCTGCAATAAAATGGACAAAAGTTAGATAATTTAATAGGAAGAGGGAGACTATTTTCAGGAATGAAGCTTTCCTGTAAAATCTGTTTTACGTAAAGCAGGAATAAATTATGGTTATATACATGGTTTATAGCCCACCCTTGGTTCTATTTGATAGGTAAACTGAGGTATTGGTATAACTGAACAGTAAGCAAGTAAGATATTCATACTTCATACATGTCTAATGATGTACAAAGTAATGGCAGGTTTGATTATTTGTTTTAAGGAGGGGTGGGAGTGGGGGTTGAGGGAGATTGTCTTTGAAAATTGAATCAAATGCTATGAATAAATTATACTTATATTAAGTTCGAGCTCTAAGTGGGCAGTAGTTTATACCACAGATAACTGTTCTCTGTCTACTGACCTGAAAATCTTGTTTAAGTCTATCTAGCTGTATGAATGTGTACCACTATACTGGAAAGTATTTCTGTGATGGACTGGCATCCTTTTAGGAAGGAGTCATAAAATCTCTTCACACCCAAGAAACTGTGTTAATCTTGCGTTGAAAGGGGCAGCAGTTTAGGCTAGGAAAGTCATGTGATCAGGCTGAATATTTTTCATGGAAATAGAGAGATTCATTTCTGCAATTTGTGAAACAGCCCAGGTGATGATGTTGTGATAAAAATGTATTCAGTAACAGCTAAACAGTTGTTAATTGCGCCTTCTTACTCACTGGCTAGCAACGCATATGTCGCCCAATGTACATTTCAACAAAAGTAATCGCTTACATAATGTCCATTTCAAGAAAAGACATGTGATTTAGATGTGGCAGGGCATCGAAAGGTGAGGTTTCCACGGCAACAACATGTATTTGCTTATCACAGGAAATGTTGTTAAGACGTTTGATTAATTGAGGGTTTCATTTTACTCACCTTTAAGAAACATTAAACACACCTACAGTTTTTTTTGTACATGTGTGACTCACAGTTTTATTTGACATGTAAATAGCGTGGTATAATTTATATGTATAAATATTTAGGTATGTATAAATTATGTTTCTTATTCGAAATCTGACGTGAAAATCTTGGATTATTTTAGGTGAGCAACAGCAAGTAAACAAAAATTGTAAAGCAATTCAATCGAAATAAAAAATATTTATTTCTGTACAAGCTAAGAGTTCTTTGATCGCATACATTAACTACTTCTGCGAAAATCAGAAATCATTATTCGTACCTGGTTGGATATAGTTGGGGGCTGTCCTGTTTTGTGATGGGATTACGCCATCAGCATTTTGATAGTACGGTAAAATTGAATTATAATGGATTAAAAAGCATTCCCTATACACTAAGTGTTGCATTGAGACGATCAATTTTACTTAGAAGCAATCTAATGACTTAAATTAGCATCCCTTTTCAACCAGCTGGGCTATGGCTAAAGAATATACACAACTTTTCTAAGATAAATACCTTTATGTACATAATATTTATTCAACATATTTGACCAAATAAGTTTCAAGGACATTTTTAAAAATTGTGATTGCAGTTTCGGGTACTATTAGGAATGATTTATTTTAAGCCTGAAGGTCCAGAAAGTTTACTTAATTTGGTTTTTTGAAACAATCATCCAGCATTGCCTTGCTTTGTGGTCTGCTAATGTGTTTTCTGACATGGCTGATATATTTCCCTATCAAATCTAAGGATTAAAAATATTTTGTAGAATAATTATGTCTATGAAATTCGCACAGAAGTGGGGGGGGGGATTTATAAAAACATAGGCAGCGATACGGTCAAATACAGTGTACCGTACTTGCCATGATTAGCATCCCTCCTCTTTTATCAGCACGTATAATGAATTATTAAAGCACCGCTCTTTCCCAAAAAAACTACAATTCTTGCAGTCTCCTTGAGTTTAACAACATTTCGTATTTAATACACACATTTTGTCCAATGATTTTGAAATTCTCCCAGGATATGTGTCCGACAGTTTTGTTACCATTACAGCAACTGACACAATCAAAGTATTGTTATCTTAAGCCAATTTTTCAAGTACCCTGGTTGCTAATCAAGGCGAATATGGTATATGTGTAAAATCAACTCATGTACCATTGTTTTTCAAAATTAGTAAACAAAAATCGAATGTAAACATTTCATTTTTTAAAGATAATGAATTACTTAACATAAACAAACAAAACACAAATTAAGTTTAACAAATGATACTTGATATAAAAAATGACAGTTTGTTTTAAAAAGGTAATAATACGTAGGAATCATTTTGCTTGGCACAAACACAACTGTGATATCTTTTCGTATTTGATCGAGTAATAGATTACAGGTGAATCATAGGTACAAATCGAGAGTTGAATTATATTTGTTCGCAATATAGGTTTGTATAATGTCGAGAGGTGTATTTGGACTAAATTGTCCGGAAACACAAGGTGCTTGATGGGATATAAAGATAGCTACACCTTGTCCAGCAACTATTTCAATATCTTTATAAGTACAGACACATCTTTTCTGGGTTAAAACTCACATCGATAGCTAGATATTGCTTCCACATTGCGTAAAATGCAGTGAAACGAACTCAAGTGGAGACAATTATATTTTTCCATTCTTCTCAACCGTGTAGGTTATAAATGTTCATGTGTATGATTTCTGAACATGTGTTTAGTCCGACGATTCATGCCTAACAACGTTAACCCGTATAGCTAGTTAAATCAGACATTTGTCATGTTTAATAAATCAAGTTGAACAGGTCTGTATTTGTCAATGCATAGGAGTGCCACAACGATAAAACCGAGAGAAAAAAAAGATTGTTTGCCTTAGAGCTTGTACATTTTAAATTGTTAGTTTTCATAAATATAAATAACTTACCGTATTTTACCGGCAATAAGCCCCATCTCACAAATAAGCCCCCTTCCCACTTTGGTAAATGACCTGGGAACAGGGAGGGTGCCTGCCATTAAGCCCCCCCTTAAAAAAGGACGTTTTGAATATTACCAATTGCTGGACTTCTATCTTTCTGCAGGTGAAAAATGTGAAGTCGTTTGGAGAAAAAAAAACGAAGGTTAAAAAAACATTTACTTGTGTCTGTGTTGTTTCTTTAAAATCTGCATCAACAGGTAGATTTAGGTCGTGTAACACGTACCTTTCAAATTTTACAATACTGATAAAAACAACAATGCAATTATAAAATGACAATTGGTTAATTAGACCGCAGGTACGGTTCAAACAACAGCTTGTGATCATTGATTAGACACTCGTGGTTCTAGACACAACAAACCCCACGCTGAAATCACAATAGCGTCGCTGTGACACATTGAGGAGATTCTAACATGTTGAGTTCCAAGCCGTTTTCAGAGTCTAGTTAATGATTAAANAAAACAGCTTGTGATCATTGATTAGACAATCGTGGTTCTAGACACAACAAACCCCAGGCTGAAATCACAATAGCGTCGCTGTGACACATTGAGGAGATTCTGACATGTTGAGTTCCAAGCCGTTTTCAGAGTCTAGTTAATGATTAAATCATCGATAAAAAAAAAATGAAGAAATAAATCGACTCAAAATGTATCAATGTCAATGTCCAATTCGACCTCACCTGCAGACGATATATGTGCCTCGGTCTGCCGATATTTTCCTGTTTGCATAGGGCACAAAGCCGTTCATTGGAAAGTTACATATTATGTTACACTGAAGTATTTCCACATCAACCATGTCAAACTCTTTAAAACCTTCATTATCATCGTAGGTGACGCTGGAGAATAAATGTTTACCATCATATTCATCGCTTCAATCTACACGTCCGCCATTTTTATGACTTTTTCTTCTGATTTGAAATATCTCTCGCACACCTTTGGTCATTACTAGGGTACACTGCCGGGAATATCGAAAGTAATGACAAAACAACCAATCAGAAGCCTTCTACTATACACGTTCAGGTTTGGTATAGCAACAACCCAACTTCACACTTCCTGGCTACCGATCAAAACCTACAGACTGAGAAAAGGCATATGCAGTGCGTAGCACTGACGACCCGACTTTTCAAAACGGCATATGCCGTGCGTAGCAGCCTAAGGGTTAATAAACATGAAATTTTATTTTTGTCTCCTGGTTATTTGTACAACATGAACTTTTTTATGTTGAAATATTTACGGGACACTCAACAGTAGAGGTGAGATAAAATCCAAGACGGCTGACCATGTTGAAATTATGTGAACAGGGGGGTTGCTCGCAATTAAGCCCCCCCCCCCCACACACACACACTTTTGGCCCATCTTTTTTCTCAGTAGGGTGGGGGGGCTTATTGCCGGTAAAATACCGTACCTGAAAGACAAAGTTAGAAACAAAATCACATGGGTAGATTTCGGAAACATTTCACTGCTAAAAAAATGTTTTTAAATATATCGTTAATAACAAACCTGAAAGATAAGAGGTTGAGAAAGTTGTGACAAATTGCGAACTAGAGTTCGGGAACACTTGAAAACTGAAAAAAATGTTGTTTATAAATTTCAGCATTTAAGGTTTTATGCTTGTGTTTCAAGGAGAAAAATTTTTCAAATGTTTGACAGAGGAGACATGTTTTTTTTTTGTTTTTTTTTAAATTGTTTGGATTGGCAAAGCAGTTAGGACACAACAAACGGATTTTAGAAGTATTCATAGATACCCTACTTTTGATTTTGGCCTGACTTGTGTATATCGAGATGACATGCACAAAACTTTTGTAAACTAAACGTCATTCTTTGGTCTACTGGCCATATATAGATTGCATTATCCGAGCTCCTTTAATTTGTGTTCATTGAAGAGTTCCAAAATCCTCCCCTATCACTGAAGAGCTCCAAATCTTCTTCAGGTACTTGCATGAATTGAGTCTTAGTGAAACTGGATTTTTCTTTGTCACCTTTGACCTGTTCATGGCAGGGGGAATTTGGCCTTTTAGATATATCTTGCTCATCTTTTTCTTCATCATATTTGCTTATTATCGTAATGAGGTGAAAATCTTAACTGCAATGAAAACAATTGTTTGCTTTTCCTGTTGTTTTTGAAAGCAGGTAATGTCTTGCTGTAAACATCATAGAAATTTGACATGCTCTAAACATGCTTCTATTTATTGTTACTGTATGATGTTGTAATTGCATGCTGCAGTGTTAAGAGTTTTGGAAAATTACGCCTTCAGGAAACGTGCTTTGATCCGGAGTGAAATATGGTTAAATTAGCGAAAAAAATCAAAACATAGGTATTGAAGCAGTCAAATTATAAGGTCAATGATTATGGTAAATTAACAGATTTCCCATAGAACCTGGGCTTACTGTATTACATTTACCCATTATTCCCTAATAAGTGACCCATAGAGCCAAATGTTATATATTAATTGTGTTTCTAAAAAAATACTGCATGGCTCAATGTAACCTGTATTTTGGTTTCCTAAGAGGGCAATGGTGAAACATATCACATTGAGTTTATATTGAGACTACACAGCCTACTATAACCTGCAATATGGTTTCCTAGGTTGCCCATAGAGCCAGCTAGATGTTATACTGAGTTCACAAAGGGCGTGCACAGCTCACTTTAACCCATATCTTGGTTGCCCATGTTGCCCATTGATCCAAATGTTTGATTGGGTTTCCATCAGGCCTGCAAAGCTTACCATAACCTGTATTTGGGTTACCCATGCATAGAGCCAGATATTATATATTTGGGTTCCATAGAGCATGCACAGCTTTAATCTGTATTCTGGCTTTTTTAAGAGATTTTATTGGGTTTCTGTGATATATATTTAGCAAATCATCATGAAGCCATGCATTTACATCACAATTCCTCCTATAGGAACACCAGTCTATCAATAAAAGTACTTCCCAACATGTTTAGTTTCTCATTGGTACAGCTGTGTAGATTGACAAATCAGTAATTATTTTCTTGTTAGAAAACTTATTTTATGATTATATCTTTGCAAGAGAAAATACAAAGCTTAAAATTCATAATTTTCTGAATTGTTCTTATACTCTTAGCAGAATCTGAGTATTGAAATGGGAATGGGATGTGTTCACTTTTTTTAACATTATGTAGGTCTGAATGAAAAGGAACATGAAGCAATGTTATGGAAGTTAAAGATACATTATGATCAGGTTAAGGGTAATTTAAGTAAAGGATGAATTCAGCCTAGTAGTGCTTACTCTGCCTTTTTAGTCGTTTGCTTGGTCATGCTATTGGTACTTTCTAGCACGCTTGGCCTTGTGCCAGGTCTTGCCAAACATTATAATAAAAAAAAACCCAATAATTTGCATATTTACCGACACAATATCATTTTCCTCATTTCTGTGATTTACATTTCTGCAGTTGATTGAAGTTTGTTATTGTATTGTAATATCATCTTTGGTATTTGCATGTGAAAAATTTAATTAAAAAATTATAATAATTTAATTAAATTTGACCTAGAATACAATATTCACTTCCTTTATGGTTGTTCATGGTGCAAGAAGTTGGGTAAGGGGGTTTGATTGGGGCAGGATTTTGGGGAGGAGGGGAGGGGTTAATGTGCATTCACTTGAATGAAATGTTTATTTATTCTTTACATGTAATGAATTCTTGTTGAAATAGACAAAAAAAAAAAATCAGAATTCAGTTAAAGGCAATTCAAAATAGTGATTTGATGGAAGCAAATTTTAATTTGAGGTTTTGTTTTTTTCAGTTTTGAAGATGTGACCTTCAAATTCCTTGTCAAAATGACAGAAAAAGCAGAAAATAATTTCCAGGGATGTACTTCTGGTTTACGTTGTTTCTGAGTGAATATACACTGTACAGAGGTAAGTATCACCATGCCATGTGTTTATTGATCACAAAAATGAATGTTGTATTTGACCTAATAATTACACCTCCACCTTTAATTACAATATTTATCCTGCAAAAAGCCCAGGAGGCCAACACATAATCTCTTGACTCAAAGTAAGGGTGGGCTTAACTCATTCACCCCTGAAATTTCATAATGCACTATTCCAACCTTTGAATTGGAAGAGTTCAAATGCGTCTTTGGGGTGAACAAGTTAATAATGAACAACGAGATAGCATTTGTTGACATTTCTACTCAACTGATTGGCGATTCTCTGGCATAGGAATTTGGCTAAACTTTCTTTGTTAATGGTTACCTATTTAATAATACTTTTCACATAAGCTCAGGTAACAACACATTATGTATCAAATGTATCTTTTATTAATGTTTGACATAAATAAATTTGTTGATCGTCATTTGTCTTAGAGTTCCATGTACCAAGGGAGATAATCCAAGATGGCGGTCTCTCAGAATCGTCGATCTTTTCCTGAAAAAAACTTGAAATTTTCTATACCTGTGTATTTTACGCACCCCCCACTTTGGGTATTAAATTTCTGAAAAAAAGTGCGCAAATTACATGGGTTTTTACGGTAAACATGGTTAGGGAGATTATTACGGGACAGTGTTTTGAACCCGATAATCACAACCCAAACTGTTTCTTTTTGAGAAAAAAAGAACTTTTGATTAAGGGTCACTTTGTCTGACCTACTGTATGCAAGACAATGCAATAGTTTTTGGAAGCATTTCTACTGAGTTGCAATAAATATGGGTGGGCTTATTACCAGGCATGGGCTTATTACCAGGCATGGGCTTACTGCTGGATAAATACAGTAACAGAGGATCTAAATTTTGCTTTAAGATAGATCAGGTATATATAATATCTGATTGCATGTTAATGATGTTCAAATAATTTGTATATATATAGTGCAAATTATGAACGATATTTGCAACTGTTTATTTCAAACAGATGTGATTCAGAGAGTTGCAAATTTTTTGTTTTCAAGGATGTTTGAACATTAATTTGCGAAGTTGAAGGGAATAACAGGTGTCCGATTTGTTACAGATATTGACGCTGTGGGAAGTGAGAGAGAAATGTTTTCAGCTACGGAGGTGATTTATTAGCGATCACCTATAGCGTTGTACAATCACTATATAATGGCAAATCAATAGATATTTACCGGATATAAAACTGTCAAAATGTTCGTAACTCGGTGGCAGGGCCAGAGGATATTCAGAGGTATAGTTGTGAAAGAACTCGGTAAAATATCAGAATATTGTTTTATAACGCCAATATACAGACATAAAAGTAGAAATGTATAGCATTATTATATGTATATATCAGAAAGATTTTTTCTTGTAACGTAAGTTTACCACTTCAAAACACGGACATAATGTAGGTCTATATATTCCGTGGTACACTTTTTATTAGGTTAAACGGAATGAAAAGTATAGGTTGTGTTACACGGACGCGTAACATAGATGTTATGCGAGTAATTGACAGTTTTATCTCTGCCGTCGCAATAAAAATACAATCAGATATGGCAATATTACCAAAATATCAGCAATTTGCATGATAAGATGGAAATTGTTCAGCAAATATGATATTGGATATGGAAGGAGAAAAATAATTTTACAGCATAATTTGTTGAAATTTGGCCACTTAAAGTTCTTTGATGTTGTCCAATTACACACAGGTGTCGTGAACTTTTTGACAGGTACATCGCGTTAACTGTTTGAAATAACTCGATTTCTGGTGAATAAGGCTTTTTTAGTGTAAGCTTGAGGGATATAGCAAGTTTCCGGTTCCCTGAAACTAGGACTATTTTCCAAGGGAAGGGAAACACATGCACATACACATAAAAGAGAAATATTCCATGCCATAAGTTCCAAAAGCCTATCTAATCTTCCAATTATGACTTGCAATTGATAACAAAAAGAAAGGTTAAGTCGACACAAAAAACGGCTGTCAGGGAGTTAGTCTGCAGAGGTGTTTTGTTTAAACAACTATTTTGATCAGAGGTCAAGGGTTCAAACCAGGGTTCTTATATTTGTACTCTCAGAACAAAAAGTAAAAGTTTCCGATTAATGATTACTGATTTTGGCAGTAGTGTGGGAATCCTTTACCCTTTCACCCCTATGCAACTTTAGTAAACTCTACCATGTATTGATCTGGATGAGTCCATTATGGGGTACAGTGGTGAAAGGCTTAACATTGAATTGCTTATTGTTGATTGCAACTGTGTATTGTTAAACGTGTCAATAGCTATTAAACACATAAATAAAATCTCCCTATAATTTCATTTCCTCCGATAATAATAATAAATACCTCAAATTTGAAATCATTGGTGTATCATGTTTCTTAATGTACATATGTAGGATCAATTATGAAATTTATACTCTTCAACGTAATATAAGCACAAAGTGAAAATCAATGGTTTGTATTTGTTTATTACAAAAATACAATAATTTAGTTGTTTTTTCAGTGTTGGGGGGATATTTATGTTCTATGCATTTAAAAAAGAAGCTTGCACTACACAAACTATAGTCGAGTTTCAAAACGCTATTGAGTAATTTGTACGGTAATGAATGTAATCTATTTTCTTATCGGGTCAAGAAAATTACAACCTTAGCAATTGAAAATATCAATAGTGGTTCAAGTATTGGCCTATCGTTAGACGAACCTGTCGTAAGGGAAGTCCGAGTTTTAATGTCAATGAAAAGCTGCATAAGGCTTTTGTCGGGAGATTATGCAGAATAATTACAGGATGATAAGGAGATTAGGTATCGGACAGGTATTTACAGGTAGATTGTGTACAGGTATGTACGCGAGAAGTGTGCTCTGTGTGTGTATATGTGTGTGTTTTAAGTATATAAATATCAATTTAATGGGGACATTTCCACTTAGAATGTCTGTTAATTTTAACAATTAATGTAGCATTTTAATGAATAATGCTTTTACACATATTTTCAAAAGGAATTTTTCTAAAACTTGATATATCTTTTTTATAAAATTAATGTTAATTATGTCATTTTCAAAAGGAATTTTTCTAAAACTTGAAATTACTTGTAAAATTTCTATAGGAATCTCTATTTTTTTTATTTTTTTTTATAAAATTAATATTAATTATGTCATTTAATGTAATTAATCTTAATTAGAAAACAGTTACATTTATTTGTATATTTACGGTAATATTAATGTGCAAGGCAGTGAGGGAGGGATGAAGTGATTATTGAAAAGGTTAAATTGGAAATATTACAGGTTCAGGAGTTAGAGAAAATGTGAAGAATTAGTTATTGAAATGGGTCTCAAGGGTTTGTAGTAAGGGGTTTGCATGGTGTTTTGGGGGTTTGAGCAGCGGGAATGGAGAAGAAAATCAAAGCAACTGATATGGACAAATGATAGTTAGTTGTGATTTATGTATTTTAGGGCTGAGAGGTGATGTGAAGAAAAGTAGAAATATTTCTAAGGTTGAACCAAAAATGTTGAATAGGTTAATTGATATGTTTGAGGAGGGTAGGGTTTGGGGACAAACATTTCTATCAAAACGGGTTTGTATGGGGCTATTGAGGGTAAAAGAAAAGGTAAACAGATACTTATAAGGATGGGGTGTGTGTAGGGGGTTAGATATTTGGGCTGGGATAATTACGGTAGATTAAATTATTGATAATGGATATGTATATTGGTTAGATGTTTGGTGTAGGGAAAGGGAGGATAGGTAAAAAAGTTATGTTGATAACAATCAAAAGAGGGTTAAGTGTTCGGGGTTACGATGGAGGTGACGATTTCAGTTGTTCATCAAAATGGAAGGTTGAAAAGAAGGGTGATACTTGGGATTTGTCAGGGAATCTGTGTTTGGATGGAGGATAATGAAGTGTAGAATTTTAAATTGATATCAGTCAAAATGTTGTCTTTCTGCAATTTGTAGGGGATGTTATGGGATGAGGGATTTTATTATTCAAAAGTCACCAGAAGTTGATGAATCTTCATAATAATCAGTTATATCTGATAGAAAGGTTTTTTAACACACACCCATTTTTATATTTTTTGAAGAGTATGTACAATGCACTTATTTATTGTGATACAGTGTTTGAAAACTATAGGCCCTATAGCTGTTTAGAGGTCCAACACGAGTTGACCTTTGAACTCTGGAGACTCGGACCTACATTTTACCATTATGTTTTGGGTTTGACTGCTGACAGGTGGTCTAGACCTCAGAGGACTTGTTGCAAGTGGATATTTAAATAAGCTTAAGGGGAAACTTCTTTACATATATACCATGTGAAATGCTCATATTTTGGCTAGTAAGGTAAATCTTTCCAGCAGGAACCTCTGCATTCTGACCATCTATTGTGAAACATTTGTACAGTATAATGTGAAAACCTGTATAAACCAGACCATAATAGATCTAGATATCATTGTAACCTGTGTTATCAGGAAACCTGTTTATTATAGACAAAACTTTCGATTTCCTTTTGATCGAAACCTAGCTGGCTCTTATCATTTGACCTCATGACATCCTTTAGTATCCTATGTGTGAAAAAGATGGTTTGTCTGTCTTCAGAAATCTGACTTTGCAGACACACTACCATATCTGGTGTATTGCTTAAAGAGTTTTCCTGCTAAAGGTCATACGCACTACTTAACACTTTAAAAATCTGATTCTGTATGTTAGAGTTAAGGTTATATGCTACCTACACATTATACCTGTGATTTGTGTTAGAGTTAAGGTTGTATACTACCTTACACATTATATCTGTGATTTGTGTTAGAGTTAAGGTTATATGCTACCTTACACATTATATCTGTGATTTGTGTTAGCATTAAGGTTATATATATGCTATCTTACACATTATATCTGTGATTTGTGTTAGAGTTAAGGTTGTATACTACCTTACACATTATAACTGTGATTTGTGTTAGAGTTAAGGTTATATACTACCTTACACATTATATCTGAGATTTGTGTTAGCATTAAGGTTATATATATGCTATCTTACACATTATATCTGTGATTTGTGTTTGCATTAAGGTTATATCCTACCTTACACATTATATCTGTGATTTGTGTTAGCATTAAGGTTATATCCTACCTTACACATTATACCTGTTATTTGTGTTAGAGTTAAGGGTATATGCTACCTTACACATTATACCTGTTATTTGTGTTAGAGTAAAGGGTATATGCTACCTTACATATTGTACCTGTTGTGTTTGAGGTAAGGTTATATGCTACATTTTACAGTATACCTGTGTAATAAGACTTAACTTTATATGCTACTCTATGTAGTAAAACTGTAGTTTATGTAAGAGTTATTTCCCCTAAAAATACTTCTCTGAACAAAATGTTTTTTGTTATCATAAAACTTTAAGTTCCTTTAATGCCAGTATACCTTACAAATGTGTTCTCATATAATCATTAATAGCTCAAATATACATTCACAAATAGACAATTGAAAGTTTTCTCTGTTTAGAGCTCTTTAGGAATGGAGGTGCATGGCAGTGTAAGGTAGTTAAGGTCCTTAAAAGCTTTTAAATCCACATTCTTGTTTTAACAGAAAAAATGTTTATTGCGGAAAGAATGCAGTAAATTTTATGGAGGTAAAACTCACACTTAAAACATTTTTTGCTGTGACACAAGAAAAATTGCTTAAGGGGCACTGGGAACGAGATAAAATCTTCAAACATATTTTTCTACAATCTCTACAGGCGAAACGAACATCAATTGTGTTTGTGCCGTTTAAGGAAGAATTGCCTTACGGATACCTTATTGGCTGGTTAATCATTTGGAACTGATGAGAGAGTCTGAACAGGTCGTCTTTTCCTCAATACCTACAAAGTAAAATATCAAAATCTACCTGTGGAAGGTATTCGGTACCCGGTTGAGTGTACAAAAGCGTCATGGTCGTTGACAGAAAAAGGGGGCCTGATGATTTGATGGTAACACGCCAGCGTTCGTGTTAGTATATATTTCAACGTCTGAAGACTAAAGTTTGTTTCACGTTCTTTAAGAATGTGCCAGTTTACGTATGAATTGACGGTGTTAAAACTCAGCTGTCCATATGGCTAATGTCACTCAATCTACATTAAAGATCACCGGTTCAGACTTAAATCATCGTGTTTGTAAATATTTACGCTCATGCAATTCAAATTGTCGGCACAAACACTCGTTTAACTGTTTAAAAAAGATGCCTCGGGGCAAAATTGCTTGATGCTTTTCAACAATTCCACACTGAATATACACATGTTTTATTCATTTCCAAACTCGTAATCCAATAATTCAACTCCCAAGTTTTTTAAACATCAGTCCGTCAATCCAAGATTATGAATGAAAATTCAACCTCTGACCTTTTCAACACAACCGCCTGTCTTTGAAAGGGCCATAACTGTAGCCTCGTAAATGTCCATTCTTACCGAACTGGTATGGAAATTAATTAATGTTTTGGCCGTAAATTATAAGTTTGCTGTTGTTGATGCTGTATAGTTACTGTCATCAAATGTCAACTGTCCATTTGTCACGCTATTGTGTTGGACGAAGCTCGCCCCGTACCATGATCACTGGGCCACTAACACAAACAGCTGTCACATTGTAAAACATTTATTGAGATGCTGTAGGTATATTAAAGTCAGTGTTATTCTATGTTATTCTTTTTCATATCTGTGTTAATTAGTCATTAATCCTCAGAAATCGTGCATCACAATCAATCTCTTCTCGTCTGTGAGATGTTTACTTTCACTTTTATTGAGAACAGTCTACCTAGCTGTATTGATTAGTACCTACATTTAAGGAAGTATATATATAATGCTAAATCTCATATTTATCATACAGATAAACCTGCTCATGGGACCACTTCCATTAAGACACCACTTTTAATTATCTCAATTGGTGATTTCTTTGCAATCTAAACCTGTACTAAGAGACCACGTTTTATTTACTTTCCCATGGGTGGTCCCTTTATACAGGTTTGACAGTGTATGTAATGGGGAGGATTTAAAGATTGTTTTTCCTCACTTGCGTCACCATATAACGTAAACTGACACAATTTGAAAAAACAAAAACAAAATTAAGATAATTAAAGCAACGAAAAAACGTCATCATTTTTTGCCATTATTGTGAATTGATGTCATAAATAATGAAAATGTTGCATCATAAATTGACGGGCAGAAATTTGTGCATGATACATAAATTAAATTCCACGTCAATAGAAGCGCAGCATTTAATTAATCAATCTTTGTTTACCTTTTAAGTTTTAACAAAACATTAAAAAGTGCACATTAAACATAAGACATATAACCAAACTGTGTCGCTATGATGTTAGAAGCCATTTATGGGCGGACATTTTTGTGTCAGTTTCCCTTCCAGCAGATATGTCAAATTGTCTTATTTTTTGAAAACTTTCTTCAAATTATTGATACAAACATTGTTGATGGAATATCATTTCAATTTAATAACCAAGTGCTGGCAGTACGGTTTATCTGTGTCTGAAAATGTTTGGTAAGTTTGAATAATTCTCGAAATAAAGAGGGATCGATTGTCTGTTTCATCCCAGAAGGTGTGATATTTTATGGATTTCAGCGTAAATCCTCTTTGTTTAGTTCAGATGAACTTGTCTCAAGTATACCGTATTTTTCAAACAAATTGAATTTTGCTGTATTTCAGCTCTTTCCTTCGCCTCTGCAATTCCTACTTTTAAAAAGAAAACCCTTTATGTGAAAATCAAAGAATACAAACAAAAAAAATAAAAATGGGAGAGAAATAAAAAAATTAAGAAAATTATTGAAAGTATGAATTAACCATGGGGAAGTATTAGTAAGTAAATGGATCACAAAATTAGATAGTGATTTCGTTTTATTATTTCTTTATGAAGACGTTATTTTCACTTTTTAGATTTCTTTTGAAATAGAGGTTCTTGTATTAAAGTAATATACATGTAACACATATCCTTAAGACAACATGTTTTTTTATTTAATTTTCAAACTTATGAAAAACAAGCAATGCTGTTCCTTGGGTAGAATGATATAAATAAATAAATCTTATCTTTGTAGACTGAGTTGCTTGGAAAACCAGAAACCAAGATGGAGGACGAACAAAATGAGAAGGGTGTGGAGGATATGATTAACCTCAGGTAAACAATTTGTTTCTTATGATTCTATTTTCTGTGGTATTCTTGTATATTTATTCATCATTTTTGTCTCACCACTACGAAGTGGAAGCGAGACTAACTATAATTATGGTGTTGGTCTCCCGGCAACGGTGGCGTCAACATTAAGTTTTTGCTTTTAAGTTAGTTTCACTGAAAGTGCTAGATCAACCAAACTTGGACCATAGATGCATCTAAGGTAGAACATTTCAACCCATGCATCAAATTCTGGATGTGACCTACATTTCATGGTCCATTGACTTTGTCAGCATCTCCATCAACATTACGTTTTTGCGTCTAAGTTAGTTTCTCTGATATATTTGCATAGATGGTCAAAATGGGGCATAGGTGAGACATATCAACCTGAATGGCTTGTTTTTTTTTTTTATTGTGCAGGGTTTTGATTGTAAGCAATCATATCTTTCATTGTATAACTCGTGTGCTGTGTAGGGAAAATGTTTATTTGAATCGTAAATTACGGAGAATTCATTTTAATGTAAAACCACAACATATGGACTGGTGCTGTTATTACCATAATACGACTATCCAGGGAAGGTTTCTTGGCCAGAAGGTCTTAAGAATTTCAGAGGAAGTCCAAGGAATGGTCTAAGTAGTCGGGATTAGTGTAATCTAGGCCTGGTATCTAATGTCTACCGCAGATAAGACCGGAGAATCTTTAGATCGGGTAAAGAAATGGATTCTCTGGGTTTGTTCCAAAATTGATCTTGAATTTACAATGAAGAAATGTCTATTTTAACACATTACAGCAATTTTTTTTTTAAATGCTAAGAAATATGGGTGTGGGGCCAGATCAATAGTGCGAGGTTATCGAAGGGAAAATGCGGTATTACCTGACCACAATCTGGTGGCAGGGATCAGATATAGGAATGTATAGTGTGTTTCATACTGGGTTTTGGCATGTAAGGTCACCACCCTTTAATATCTCTGTGTCCAGTTTGATCGATTTTATGGTCAGTTTAAAGACGTAGGACATTTACCAGTGGCTAACCATTGTGTGTCTTATATAATACGGAGAAAATAAGGACTACCCATTTAGATAATGTCAGCTTTGAAATGGCTATATCCCAAGCCTGGGAGATTTAAAAGAAATTTGCTGGAACTTATAATAACCCTTTCACCACTGTAGACCATAATGGACTCAACCAGATCAATGCATGGTAGAGTTTACAAAAGCTGCATAGGGGTGAAAGGGTTAAATCTTTAACTTTTAAAGCAAATCTGAAATAATTTTTGAAATAATTTAAAAAAAAAAGAGTTTTTAAATATGATAATAATATCTCAAAGTTTGTTGTAAATTTGTTTACAGACCAAAAGACAAAATAATTTCACTCAAAATTTTAGGAATGAGTTTAAGCTTATTGGTGTTCAGTGCTTTTAGACGTTACATGTATGATACTGATTGTTTCTGTCTACCTAGCTGTACAAAAGAATATCACTTTGGTGGGAAGTAACCCCATGCCTAACCGGTGTCCTTCCTTATAGAAGAAGATTGTTTTAGTCAACCTAGCTGTACAAATGGGTATCACTTTGGTGGGAAGTAACCCAAAACCTGACAGGTGTCCTTCCTTATAGGAGAAGATTGTTTTAGTCTGCCTAGATGTACAAATAGGTATCACTTTGGTGGGAAGTAACCCAATGCCTGACTGGTGTCCTTCTGTATAGGAGACAACTGACTGTAAAATTTGTTTTTTGCTACAGACACCAGGTTAAGATAAGGCTTAAAACAGTCTTTTGAATTGGTTCATTTGACAACAAAAATGCTAATTTCAAAAAAACAACTTTTAAGGATGATTAATGCCAGCACATGATAGAGCTTCCATTATGGTCACTTTATTGTCCAGTTCAGGACAATATGTGTCAGTACTAGGTACAGTGGTCAGTTCCTTTGGTGTGTGGACATCAACCTAAACATGAATTGTCCATTATGGTCAGACTGACCGTACCTGTTGAATGGTCAGTGTCCCTAACAAGGTGCACGCGTACAGGTGTGGGTTTTATGTGACTAAGGTAGCGTTATAGGTACGACCTATATTGTCATGTGTCACTCAATCGTGTTTCTGCGACACTGTAATATATTCGCAGGACATAACTTCTGTCGGAACATGATAATAGCTAGGACAAAACACCTGCAACAGACCACCAGACTTCTATAGCATAAGACAACTGAAATATTAAACTGGGGATAATTAATTTCAACACCTGGAATAAACTACTGCAATAGGCTGCACTCTGGGGCTGGTATAAAAAACAAAAAATCACAAAGCCACATTTCCGATGATAGGGCTTGGAAAAAAATACTGCAATAGGCTGCACTAAGGGGCTGGGAAAACTACTGCAATATAGCTACAATATGGGGATTAACTCATTCACCCTTGAAGACAAATTTGAACTCTTCCAATTCAAAGGTTGGAATAGTTCATTATGAAATTTCAGAGGTGAATATAGTTAAACAATGGAAATAGGTCAGATTAGGAGGTTTAAACAATGGAACTATAGGCCACACTTGAGGAAAACTTTTTTAAATAGACCACACTCTGGGTATGTACGAAACAGCTCAAATAGGTCAGATTCCGGGGTTTAAACAAAGGAAATAGACAAACTTTGGGGTTTAAACAACTGAAATCGACCACTCTCTTTAAATTTAGACCCATGACCCTCCAGACTGAAGTTATTTGCTCCGAGTACCGATTGAACTCGGGTCTCTAGCAATTTACTCCAGTTGCATATCTGAACAAATAAAGTGAATGGGGTTTATAGTTGATTGCCTGACTTTCCCCATTCCCTGACAGTAGGGCTTTTAGGGGGTAAAAAGTGGCACTGAGCTTATTTTAAACATTGACTTTATGTACAGAGAAAGCTTAAAGATTTGAAAATATATCCTTCTAATATAAAATAATAAATAAATAATAATATGCAACATTTGATATAGCGCCCTATCTCAAACATATCAAACAAAGTCTTATCATGGTTAAATGACAGTGATGTTCTCACAAAACAAAACCATTGTCAGGAGAATATTTATTGTTTCCCATACA
Source organism: Mizuhopecten yessoensis (assembly GCF_002113885.1). Classification (NCBI taxonomy): domain Eukaryota; kingdom Metazoa; phylum Mollusca; class Bivalvia; order Pectinida; family Pectinidae; genus Mizuhopecten; species Mizuhopecten yessoensis. Next base: position 1,164,682 of record NW_018407509.1, read on the forward strand.
GACAAATCACGGACGGAGATATGAGCAACAGATTTCTGTCAGAACATTTCCTGTAAACATGCCGCGCAACACGTTCAAATGTTTTTTATACAGTCACGCAGGTACGCACGTATCATTTACACGATATTGTTGTTAAAGCGTGTGGACCTGCTCCAACAGTTTAAGTGCGTGTAAGTCTTGTATACAAATCATTTAAACTCATGCGTTCCCAGACACAGGAGAATGTGTCAACTTGATGTTTTAAAACGGAAAAAAACCTGGCAAGGTTCTGATTTGGATTCCTGACAGTTTAAGTGTTGCATAAGATATAAACATTTACTTCATCAGATCTTGTAAACGTTTTGGAATGTGCTTATGTCCCGAAAAGGTTAATGTGAACGAAGACAGGATGTTAGAATGTTTATTCGATGTCTCTGTACCGAAATCCTCATTGCAGTTTAATGCACACATTATTGATATAAAAAATTAAAAATAAGAAAAAATGATGATAACACTCCTGATGTAGAAAATTGTGGTAAAACGTTCCTAAACGTAACCATAGATAGATTCAGTAGTGTGTCCTTACTTATCAAACGTAGCGAAGTAAACGAGATTCAATGTCTGTATTCCGCATAAAACATTACGAAGAAAAAGGAACACTCTACACCACAACAGCTCTGAAATCTTTACTTTTATCTTCGGGACAAGATACAAATTTGGCCAAACTCTGATGCAAAGTTGAATTGAGGCCGCTATAGTCTTGAATGTTGCACCAGGTAGTTGCTTTTTCCATTCTTTTGTAAGGAGATATATATCGCACCAATATTAATTAACTAGTAAAATAAAATATGTTTCTTACACAATTTAATCCTCAGGTGCTCTTTTAAGCACAATCGCAAAATACAAGTTGATGCATATTGCAAGTTATCCCATTTTCAGGAGTCTTTTTTTCGTGAGTCGGTGCTTTTTGAACTCATTGAATGAAGCTTGAATTTTTGAAGTGGAGGAATGAACATTTCTTGTGTCAAATGTCTGAAAATGCACCATGTTTGAGTTTGTGATAGACACCTCTGATGAAATATATCTTATAGTAAATAGAAAATAGTAAAAAAAAAAGAAAGGTTTTTCCTCTCAAAAAAGTAAAAAAAAATACAAGCAGAATTATCATGAAGGTGAGCTAAATTCAAAAGCATTCATGCCCATTGACCTGAATAAACCTATTGTTGACTTTAGAGGTCAAAGGTTAGTTATGGAGTTCAAATGTTCCAGGTGTACAGATATTTTTATGAGAAAATTAGCACACCTTTCTAATTATCAAGGAGGAGAAAAATTAACTTTAATGACAATATACTTTTGTTTGACTCCAATTGAAATTTGAATGATAGATATGCAAAGACAATAATTATATATTTTCAAATTTCTTCTGTAAACTTTTATTTTGAATGGTTATTTTATATATTCTGTTCAGGATCTAGGAACATCAATGACTTTTTTTTGTAATTTGAATTACAACATGGTGTCACTTCGGTTTTAAAAGTTTGTAAATTTTATCAAAGGATTTCTGTAGGTGATTTATGTGATTTATGTGAACAACATACAAATCCGCCATACCCATGCAGGTGTGGTTGGAATGCATTACTGTGCTCATCGCGATAAGCAACCCCTTCAATTATGTATATGCACCTGCAAAATTGTGATAGGATTGTTAGATGTTTGCTTTTTCTGTCTGTCCTTGCTAACATTTGTTAATTCAGAGCTTACGAGATAGGCCTAAGACAGTGACATTGAATAGATTCATTCTGCAAATGCCTAATATTATTGTATAGTACTAGGAGTTTAGCCTTTGTTCACCAACGAAGGTATGAATTACTAAACATTAAATGTTAGAATGTTTGCATTTCTGTCTGCCATTTTTAAAATGTTTTTTTTTTTTAGTCGTTGCAGTAAGCTCCATTATTTAAAATACTAGAATTCAAACTTCATTTGTGTATAAACTTTGAGTGCTACACAAATATATCTAATGTAGGTCACTGTGACCTGTATAGGTGTCCACTTGACTGGCTTTTATTATAGGCTTTGCATTTAGCTCGTTTTTCATCAAAGTTGGAGTAAGAGTAAATATCTTTTACAAAAAAATTCTAGTTCTCAAAAGAAAAAGTTAGATCAAGTGTTCAAGCAACACTTATAGATCTTTTACATCATTTACATGTAGTAGGAGCGGGAAAATGCACTGCCAGTCGGGGGTTCGAACATGGGACCCTTTGAACTCTAGATGGACACTCTACCGATTGAACTCGGCGGTTGTGGACGGTCGACCCAGTCCAGTTCGCTACATTCTTCCCTTCATTTTCTTAGTCGTGAACCCCAATGACAAAAATATTTACAACCCAGGTTCGGTTTCCCCCTGCCAAGCATACACCCGATTCTTGAAACAAGGGTTGGTCACATGCACCATTTTCATACCTAGAAAAGAGAAATTCATGCCCAGACCAGGGTTCAAACTACAAACTCTAGATGGATGCTCTACCAATAGAGCTACCTGGTCGCCGATGACCGACCCAGTCCAGTTCCGCTACAATTGTATGGAAACTGTGGTAAAAATACAATGAATTGTTGTCCATGTACTACAGACAGTGGATCTTTTACATCATTTACGGTATTTTTGCAAAATTATTTCAACAGGAAACAATGACAGAACATTTTTAAAATTCAAATCTGAATATGTTATCAGTTTTCATTTTTTAAGAAACTGCATAATATATGGTTCAGTGATTAGAAAATTAGCTGAAATTGTTAGGAAGTAATTCTGTATTACTTTTATTTTAAGGATGTGAAATCTGACACCATGGTTTTGATTACAGAAATCTGTTTGTGCTGACACGAATGACTGAACAATGAGAAAAACCATGACGTAAAATGGTTATTAGAACTCACTCAAAAACACAAACTAATCTAATTATTAGTTTCTCTAAGAATTGTTAGCTTATGACATCAGTATTAAAAATAAAAAAACCGGAAAAAGGACCCTTTTCTTATTAGAAAGTTTTCAGATAATAATATTTAATTAATATTCAAACATTTTCAGTCAGAATTTTTACTTGTAGTGATTAATTTTCAAAAATAGCGCTGATGAATTTGCTGTTTGTTGATTTATTATTTATTAACCCTTTCACCCCTATATAACTTAAGTAGACTCTACCATGCATTGATATGGATGAGTCCATTATGGTCTACAGTGGTGAAAGGGTTAAGCTTAAAATAATAATTTCTATTTAGTTAGATAAGCTAATTACTTTGTTCACAGTATGGTTTGTCAAATTATTGTAAGAAGTCCATGTGTACTAGACTTTTTTAGTTTCGTGTAATAGCTGTTTGCACTTGAATTGCAGATTTCAATAGAAGTTTGGTAGGACATTTCCGTGACTAATGGGCGGCCATTTTGTTATTAATTGCGCATTTGCTATGTTTTCTCTTATTACTGGGGCGTGTCGCCTTTGTTCAGGTGTGAGTGCGTAGGTTATAAAATACATATGTGCTGTCATTATTATTCTTTCAAAATCGCGTTGGATCTTTATTTTAATTGTTCACGTCCGAGAGTTATACCTGACTAACACATCTTAATCACCTTCATTCAAAATTGCGTTAGATCTTGATTTTAATTGTTCAAGTCCGAGAGTTATACATGAAAGTACACATCTAAACCACTTTCATTCAAAATCTCGTTAGATCTTGATTTTAATTGTTCAATTCGAGAGTTATATACCTGAGGTGGCAAGATAGCTTGTCATCTTTTCTTGTGTGTCCTACGTGAAAGCACGCCTAATGTTTTGTAGGTAATTCACCGAACATCAAAAAAGACAGATTGCTTTTCGTATCTATAATACTTATGTTAGATAGCTTTAGAAACCTTTGCTGTCATGTAATGTATCACTATTTAATGACGTCTTGAACATTCCGATCGTCACAAAATATGTTCCTTTGTGAAAAATAAAGGAAATCTGATTGAATTTCTCTTTTGTGAAGAGTTTGCGAAAAATGCTTCAATGGTGCGGACAAAATTACAAAATCTGGCCTACTTTTTTTTTTATGTAATTAGGTTCTTGTCAATTACATACAAAGTGTGAAATTCTTGAGAATTGATATAAGTTTTAAGTAATTTACTAGAATTCCTGCAGTAGTAAATAAAATAGTGTGCACATATCTTTTTGTTAAACCAAGTAAACAGTATAATCTAACAATCTTGCGTCTATTTCATAAACAGTATTGACCTTTGACCTAAATTCCTATTGAAAAGATTATTGAATGAAGTTTGGTATTAAGTTTATATATTTCTTTATATAGACGGGTTTGAACAAATTGAATCTTTTCAAACTTTATCGGGCTACCTGAATGCAGTCTAGGGTCGTAAGTGGATTTATTTGATAACATTAAGTGAATATATTTGAATACATAAATGTTTAACATGGATCGAAGACAGTTTTGATATATCATAAATACAGTGTGTGTAGCATGAAAATATCACTTAGATATATCTAAGAAATCCTATTTTCCGTAGACAAATCTATATGGAATATTATAAGGTATAATGAAATTCACAGCTTGATATGTTTATGGTTTTTTTTGACAATTACGGTAAATGTGTCACGATTTTGATATGAGTAGTATATGTAAATGTATATATATAGTATGAAATATGAACGGGACCTTTATTTTGTGTCCCCTTCGAAGACAATTTGTTTTAGTACTGGTTCTTCTTCTGGTTCTTATGATGATTTCTTGTCTGGGCCGTACGTAACTTTAAAAAAAAGATATCTTAATGAAACTTAATGGGGCCGCGGTGGCCAAGTGGTTAAGGCAACTGACATTCTGCTCCCACTAGCCCTCCACCACTGGGTCGTGGGTTTGACGCCTTCGTGGGGCAGTCACCAATGGTTCTGGGCGTAGGTCGGTGGGTTTTCCCTGGAAACTCCAGTTTTCCTCCAACACCAAAACCTGGCACGTCCTTAAATGACCATAGCTGTTAACAGGACGTAACACACAAACAAACCAAACCAATCCCACAGACAATGTGCGGTGCACTGTCAATATCTAAGGTCACAATGATCTTGACCTCGAGGGCAAAGGTCAAATAATCCCTTTTTATTTTAAGGAAAATCTTGTTTTAAGCCTTTCAACACTGTAGACCATAATGGACTCGTCCAGATCAATGCATGGTAGAGTCTACTAAAGTTACATAGGGGTGAAAGGGTTAAGCTCCATAACAATTTGCTGAATAGTTGAATATAACAATATGATTTGAATATAATATTTGTATATAATATTGTATATAATATTTGTATATAATATTGCAATTTTTCAAAAATAACAACTACCTAACATGCCATATATCAAAAAACATTTTTTCACTTAAATTTGGATCTGTCTCCAAAAGTTTGATCACAGAGCCTGGACTACCATATATAAATGGTTATCATTCATAATTTTTGATATCATCATATATTATGTTTTTGAGATTGTGGTAAAAGCTTTTGTTATTTACCATACATTATATTTATGAATTGCCTAAGATATTTTTATTTCTTTTAACAGTGTTCTGGATGAGGGCACAATTCTCCACAACCTCGAGGCTAGATATGAAAGGGAGCGTATATATGTAAGTCAAGTTTTATAGTCGTTGCCATTCAGATAAAGATGTTTGTATATTTTTCGAAATGGCCCAGGGCACACATTTCATTGTTGTGTTTAAGAGGGACGTAACATGGTTTTAAGGTGGTGTGTTCGGGGATAGGTATAGAGCTCCGCCATCCCTAGTGTTGATGTAAACAATATGTATTTACGTCTGTCAAAAGACGTCATCGGAAATATTATGTTAAGTGAAATCGGATGATTTTGTTCTAGAGTAGAATAACCTACTTCTAGTTGTAAGTCCATGCTGACCAACTCTCCCTATTTTGGCGGGAAACTCCCGATTTCGGACACTAAAATTGAGCTTTTTCAACCAGTAAATTTGATAAACAATTCCTTTTTTCTAAAATCTGATGATATCATCTGAAAGAACAGCACAAAAGAAGCCATTTAAAAGTGTTTTTTTACCTGGGGGTGTTGTATACGTGTTTTATTTATGCTTTTAAGAGCATGTGCAATCTCCCCTACGGAAATTTCAAAAAGTGGCAAGTATGTAAGTCAGCTAACTGTCTTTATAGCTGTCTGTCTATTATCTATAATCTGTTCCATAAAAAATCCATTTCAGTTTATTTCATCCTCGAAATCCAAGGATCAAAGGGCTTTGAATATCCCTTTCACCCCTATGTAACTTTAGTAAACTCTTCCATGCATTGATCGGTATGAGTCCATTATGGTCTACAGTGGTGAAAGGGATTTTGTACATCTTCTTTGCACCCTCAGATTTTCTCTGCACAGAATCAAGAGCATTGCACCACCCTGCAGATCTGTCACAGAATTCTGCGTACCTGTAATCTCAGAGTAATGCTTTAATTGAAGATAAATAGAGGATATACTACATGTGTGTCTATGTCATGTTAATTTCATCAAACAAGTTTGATAAATTATAAATTTGACATGGACATGAATTTAAGATTCTATTTATCAAATGATATTCATATTTTGAGAAGAAATCAAACACAATCATGTGGTATCGGCTGAGTCTATTGGGTCAAGGCAGAGACGTATAATCTGTATTATACGACGTCTCTGGTCAAGGCCAAAGTACTGAAATCCTAGTATTGTCGTTCTGCGCAGTGCAAAGTAGATCCAGATTTGTTTTTTTATTTGTTTTTTTTAAATAATGAACAATTTTAAATGCAATGAAAATAATAATGACAAAATAACATTTCAAATTTATTTAAATTAACGGTAAATGTATCATGTGGTAATATAACGTAAGATTTTTTGTTTTTATTTGAATGGAATTTTTTCATATAAAAGGTCAATTCATAAAATTTGAAAATGCATAGAATCTATGCTCAAAACATCTCTTTTCAAAATATCAAAAAGCCATTTTGAAATATGATGTAATTTTCAAATTCACACAATTTTCATGAACAGTTTTTGAACAGGTGAAAAATCTTTTGTAGTTATTTGATAAACCTTGTGCATACAAAATGAATTTCGCAATATTGGGTCTGAAGGTGTGGCTATCTTGTGCTATAAAAGTTCAAGAATCATAGTTTTGTTAATTTAAAAAAGAAAAGCAAAAATTTTGCAATATCATGTGTGCAGGGTAGTTCTCTCATGTTAAAAAGGTTCAAGATTTGTCAACGTTAAATCCAAAATTGTCTGCTACTTCAGACTAAAATATTTTCTTTATGTATTTGTATAATGGTTCCTTACAGCTGTCTGTTTAACAAAAGTCGTTTCTCAGTGCAAATCAAGTGTGTTTCTAAGTACACAGGTGGATTTAAATGGATTGGCCAGAGTGTGCATTGAAAGTTCATGCTTTGCTACTTTCATTGTGCACGATTCGCTCAGATTTTTTTCTTCCGGGTTCAAATATTAGATATGCGGAAAACCTACCAGGCAAAATATCTCTCAGCTCAATCTTACCTGGGTATCATAATCAATTACAGTTTCATATGTTTTGCCAAAAAAAAAGGATATCATTTTAGAATAAAACAATAATATCTCCCTGAATACCCATATGAAACAAGATCTTTTAGGAATATTGAATATGTTTTGTTAACAATCTTTTTACACCCCCTCGTCCTTCCTTTTTTTGGGTGGGGNGTAACACTAATTTGTGTTGAGAGCAGGGGCATTCTTATCTTCAGATGTTTTCTAACTAAATCATGCATGATGCTACTAGAATATCTTTTATTAACATCTGATTTATTCTGTGTCTACAGACGTTTGTGGGAAGCATCCTGGCGTCGGTCAACCCCTACAAGATGTCCAACATCTACGGCCGGGACATGGTCAAGAAGTACGAGGGACAGCCGCTGGGTAGCTTACCTCCGTAAGTTGTCAACTCATGATGATTCGCTATTTTTTTAACAACAAATATGGTTTTTGAGTATCCAAAAAACATGTTGGCATCTTCATTTTTTTTTTTTAAAGTTGACTGGCCTGAGAAAATCTATTAAGGATCCCGGGGACACGTACTGCATGATAGAGAGTTTTACCTTTTCTTTTGAAATAAGTTGATAAAAAAACATGTATTTGTCTATGTGAGCACTTCTTGTGATAGCAAGAAGTGTCACACACTGAAAGCCGGTCTCACTATAGGTGCATACACAGTTATGGCCCTTTGTTCATTTCTCATACCAAAGTTTGTCTGGAGGTGGGGGACTGTGGATTGGGCTGCTTTGATTTATTTTACTTTGATTAAATTTCTTGGTTTTTTTTGCATTTGATGAAACTTGTGGGTTAGATTTATGCAGGTGATATGGACTCATGTTAGTTACCTCATTTGGATTCTAGTCGAAATATTAAACCCAGACAGGTGATATGAAGAAATATTCCCTGCATAAAACTGATAATACAACCACTATCTGTAGATACTGTTGAACAATAATGAGACGGGCTTATTGCTGGGCATGTGCTTATCGGAGGTCAAATGTGTAGTGGTAATGGTACCTTGAATGTTACGACTCTTTACACTCGTAGAAACATGTTATAATACATGGTAAACACTGTTGCCTTACATTTTGTATGGCCCATGCAGCAAAGTGTAGACCTGATCCAGTAATTGAAATTCGGTTGCTGGATTTACGTGCCAATAAGAAGATTTTTATCGTAATCAAGCCATGCAGTTACATAAATGCTTTTAGGATATTTAGGGCATAAAGAGCTCTGTCCAAATTCTGTGTTTAATGTTTAATGTCAAGCTTTTATGCATGCCATGTTTCAGGTACCTGTCACTTCGACGAAAAATATGATGAATAATTTATCATGTAGATTAATCCAGCAGTGTCTGTAATCGAAAAATATCCTTCCTAGAGCAAGAGAAATGTGCTCATATGAGCTGCCCACGGCCTGCATTGTTTAGTTTAGCTAACACTCTTGTTACTGTAGAATACGAACAAAGGAAGATATTGTCGATAGACACTGGAATTTTTACCCACACAGCACAATATGTATATATATATTTGCGGAGTTCATACTTAATTCTGAACACTGTATATCCCAAGCTTTTCAATAATCCAGCAACCCCCGTCGATTCAGTCGAGACATTTAAATGGCATTGTCACAGGAAATTTTCAATGGAAATATCAACTTTTGTTATTGACCTAGTCTAGCGCAGATAAACTCTTTGTATATGTGCCATGCCTGAGTGTCGACATTCCCCCCCCCCCCCCCCACAGCCATTGAATTCTAAATATAAACATGGTTGACTCGGATAAAATTCTGTATTTTTTTGTGTTTTTTTCCCCCGACATTCCCTCTGATAACAGCCATTGAATTCAAGCATAAATATGGTTGACTGATCAACTTTTGAATTGTTTTTGTTTTTTTCTGACATTCCCCTGACACCAGCCATCGAATTCTAAATATAAACATGGTTGACTCTGATCAAGTTCTGTATTGTTGTTTTTTTTCCCCACATTCCCCCCGAGAACAGCCATTGAATTCTAAATATAAACATGGTTGACTCTGATCAAATTCTGTATTTTTTTCCCCCCGACATTCCATCTGATAACAGCCATTGAATTCTAGCATAAATATGGTTGACTGATCAAATTTTGTATTGTTTTTGTTTCTTCCCACATTCCCTCGACACCAGCCATCAAATTCTAAATATAAACATGGTTGACTCTGATCAAATTCTGTATTTTTTTCCCCCCGACATTCCATCTGATAACAGCCATTGAATTCTAGCATAAATATGGTTGACTGATCAAATTTTGTATTGTTTTTGTTTCTTCCCACATTCCCCCGACACCAGCCATCAAATTCTAAATATAAATATGGTCGACTCTGATCAAATTCTGTATTGTTTTTGTTTTTTTCCGACATTCCTCCGACACCAGCCATCGAATTCTAAATATAAATATGGTCGACTCTGATCGAATTCTGTATTGTTTTTGTTTTTTCCGACATTCCCAGTATAAATATGGTTGACTCCGAACACGTTCTGTATTGTTTTTGTTTTTTTCCAGTCACCTGTTTGCTATCGGGAGCGTATCCTATTCCCGGATGCTGAAAGAAAAGGAAAATCAAGTCGTCGTTATCAGGTACAGTACCCGGAACCTATAAAAACAGAAATTCAGTCACCTTGTTTTGATAACCTGAACTATCTTAAGGAGGATTTTGATGGAGATGAGAAAAATCAATTACTGTGATTTTTTTGCTCGTGTCTCCTATTTTCATAATTAGAAGAATTGAAAATTAACACACTGGATAAAAGGTAAAGGAGATTGTCCAAAATATATAGGAGAACAACATTTATGTTGAAATGAACACCAGACCTTCATTACCTGAATAGCTTCTAAGGGGCCACGGTGGCCAAGTGGTTAAGGCATCTGACATTCTGCTACCACTAGACCTCCACCACTAGGTCGCAGGTTCGGGACCTACGTGGGGCAGTCAACAGGTACTGGCCGTAGGTCGGTGGGTTTTCTCCGGGAACTCCGGTTTTCCTCCTCCACCATACCTGGCATGTCCTTAACCCTTTCACCCCTAGGTAACTTTAGTAGACTCTACCACTCATTTATTAGGATGAGTCCATTATGGTCTACAGTGGTGAAAGGGTTAAATAGCCAACGCTGTTAATAGGACGTAAAACACAAACAAACTGTGTAGCTTCTAGTCATAATGAGAAGATTTTCAAGGCAAGATGCAAGTTCAATAAAAACCTGTATTTATAAATAAAAGTTTTCATTTTCCATTAAAACGGTCTTGTAACCTATTCCCATTTCTCATTCAAAGATGTCTCCATACAATTACACAGACAATTATAGTGTTCATATATAGACAGTTTATAGTTTGTACATATAACAAACGACCTCGGCTAGTTTTAAATGGAAAGTAGATCACATTTCCTGGTAATTTTTGTATCAAGTGTATTTAAATTTTCATGCGTTATGTTTTCTGTCTGCACCACTCCTCAAATTTAAAGAGCACTAGTCAAAACACAATTTTTCTTAAAATAACGGGTTTTAAATTGTTTTAATTTGGGCCGAAAATTTAATTACGTACCAACAAGATAATTAATTTATAGCGAAGTCTTTCAAGGGCCCTGTGCATGAGTTTTAACTTTTATCTAAAGCCAAGCCTGGAATTCCTGGACCATTGTTCCTTTTTAAAAAATTACTATAGCGATCAAAAAAGTTGTTTACGCTGTCTGGGTTCGAAGGAGATGCTAATCGTTGTTATGTCTAGTGGTTTCACTATCACATCAATTTCACGCAAAACGAATCTCACGGAGTCGTTATACAATTGTTGCAAAAATTCTGCAGCGTAAGCCTTGAACTCTATAACCTTTCATTTTATTTAGGCAGTGGCGTCATGCAAGGCTCCCTTATTCTTGTAGCTATTAAAACATTTTCCCAGGATATATAATCCTGCTTCTTGGATTCATAGATACAATTCTATCCTTCGTTCTGCAAAGAAATTTCTTCATTACATTCTAAAATTTATAAGATTTTAATTGGTAGATTTAAAAAAAGTGACCGATTTAAAAAAAAAAAAGGGTTTTAGAAGCACAATTAATACTATTCTCTTCATAAAAGAGAATACCTAGTATTAATTCTTTTTTTTAATTTCATGAAAAAATCATATGTAAATTTGATTTTCATTTAGAGTTCAAAGAATGCTTAAGAATGTTTTGAAATTGACCAAAAAAACTTGTCAGGTGTACCTTTTTTAATGATAAATAGGTATCGATGGTAGGGTACAAAGGAATTTTACATACGATACCTAACAATTACAACATGTAAGTTTACGTTAAGGAGATGGGTCGTACACATAATTTACTCCAAGCTTGATAATGATACCCCCATATAGTAACTGTCAATATTCATTTTCAAAAAGTATATTTTCACAATAAAAAAACACAAGATAAGTACGACTTTTAAAACATTAACCATGAATACCAAAATTGATGTAAAGTAAAAATCAATATTTGATTTGATCAAAACACAACTGTTTTAAAGACTTTTCACATATATGATTTTTGAATTTTATTCTTCTTTACTATGAAAACCGATAAAGAATGACAGGTCAATATTTGTTTTGATAAGGCAGGTATTATGTTTCAAAGATAATTCATGTTAAATGATTTTTAAATTGCAACACTAAACACTGGCTATTTACTTGAATGAGTACTAAATATCGGTTTTGATAAGAAAGGGGTGTTATATGTTTTGAGAAGGTTGGTCTGTGATACAAAGCATGGTTAGTTTACTAGCAGGAAAAAAATCAACTGAAAAAAAAAAAAAAAAAGATGTATTGATTATGTGTTTACTATCGGTGTAGTGAAGTATATTGAAATAAAAGAATATTTTCCTATTTTTCCCCCATTGTTCCTTATCTTCTATCTCCCCTCCCTCAAAATTAAAAAAAATAATATATATATATATATAACTGGTTTGTTAGCATTCATATTTGAATAACCACAACAATCTGCCAGAAAGGAAAAATCAAATTTTTGTTACATATTTTTGCTATAATTTTTATTTTATTTTATGTTTTCAAAATTGATTGAAAATCTAAAATTTTGAAATTAAAAAAGTATGTTAAGTTGACTGAACTTTGAACTATCTGTTTTCTGAGAGTGTTTACTGACACTACTGTCAGAAAATACAGAGGCGCGTTGTTCGACGATAAGGACTCTACCGGGTCATATTGTATTCTTTAAGATCATGACGACCTACTTGAAACTTTTAAGTTTTTGTGTGCCGAAGAGTTTGTAAACTGAAATTTTCTAAGAGTAAATTTATAGCTGAAAAACACACACCAGAAAATCTTCATGTCCTATCTTTCAAGTTTTTTAAATCCTTACAATATGAAATGTATTGTAACCAAGAAACTCTGTTTGGATTACAAAGTAATCTGTGAAAATGAAATCCTCTATAATTTGAGAACTTGTATAAAAGAGACATTTATGCAAAATAACTTATTTCAGTTAATGCAAAAACATATTTTTAAGGTACAAAAGACCAATTTCTGAGATATATATATCAATATATATATTTCGGAATCGCCTGAAGAGCCCCGCAATAGTTTTCAGCGTTTTGTTTTAAATGAATATTTCTGTATGAATTACACCTGTATAATCTAAAAACCTGACTACGCTTAATAAAAATTCCTGCACAGACGTTACGCAGTGAGTTTTATTGAGACTATATAGCTTTCTTGTACTTTACAAAAATTATCTGAAACAATATAAATCAAGCTACCATAATTATTTTTTTAAATCTTGGGTGTTATTGCTACATCTGAAAGCCTTTGAAGTGTGTTCCGGTAATATTGAGTGGGTCGGAACTCCAAGCCTGTCTCTCACGGATATAAATACAGAAGAGTTCTGTTTATAATAAATAAAATCAATCGATACGGAAATCTGCGTTTGGTCTGGATACAGAGCGGTTTTATTACACCTGGCCGTCTGATGTAAGGACAAGGAGTGGAGGGGTCTGTAATGTGTTAATCAATATCTGGTATTTTTACCTGACACAGGTGTGTTAAGGAGAAACAAACAGGTATGCAAAAACATAAAAAGAAAATTCCTAAACACCCTCAGTACTGAATCATGGCAAAAATAAAGATAAACACAATTGAAATTCTTCAAAAATGAAAAAAATAAAATAAATAATAATCATATATATTATATATTCAATATCAAAATCACTGTGGTGGCCGAGTGGTTAAGGTGTCTGACATTCTGCTACCACTAGCCCTGCACCACTAGGTCACGGGTTTCGAGGCCTACGTGGGGCAGTCGCCAGGTACTGACTGCAGATCGGTGGGTTTTCTCCTGGAACTCCGGCTTTCCTCCACCACCAAAACCTGGCACGTCCTTAAATGGCCATAGCTGTTAATAGGACATAAACAAACCAAACCAAACCAAAATAAACAAGGAGAAACAAGGAAAATATATTTGATCATCGCTGACGTTTTCAAGCCTTATGACCATCTTCAGGCGATTACTATAAAACCTTTTAATGTCTTGGTTATACAACATTTTGACGTAATGCAATCAATGGAAGATGGCCGTAAGGCTTGAAAATGTTATCAACTATAATCAACTATATTTACTGTGTTGATTTTGTTTATGTCTACATATTAAAACGATACACATTTTTTGTAAGATTGAACTATGTATTTAGACATCAAAAAGAATTTGCATGATATTTCTATAATTTCTTATTAACCAAAAAATGTATGTCTTTTATATCTTAATACAATCTAAAATATTGTTTGTAGGAATTGTATTATGAAACAATAAGAATCTTTAAGCATTAAGGATTCTAAAGATTAAAATAACAAACTTCATAGGACTAAAAAAATTAAGAAGAAAAATTTAAACTGCTTACCCGGGTAATACAGATTAATTAAGGATTAGGAATAACACCACATTATCAATGCAAGGAATGCTTGTAAATCACTCGTAAAAAATAACCAGACGTTTGACATATTTATAATGCACACAAGTGGTTTGACCTACTTTTGTTAAGGGCAAAAAAAGAAATAATTCCTTAAATCATTGTGCTTTAGTTCCTCGTAGCCTAATGCACAGGTGTGACCTCCTTTCGTTTAGAGCAAAAAGAATAATGATGACCTAATCAAAGGTTTGCGTCTGTTACCTAATTTGCATAATCTCTGTGACCTACTTGTTTTCTGGCTATGTATCAGAACAATAACTTTAAGGTCAATGTCTTTGTATGTGTCATCTGAAAACAAAAGTTAACTCATTCACCCCTGAAATTTCATAATGAACAATTCCATCCTTTGAATTGGAAGAGTCAAAATATTTTTTTCAGGGGTGAATCAGAATGAGTGAAAGAAACATGTACGTCATCCATACAAACCATGTAAAATCTGTGTCAGTTTTATATGAGAACACAGGTTTTTTATTGTGTGACCTACTCTCTCATTAGGTGAACTTATTTTTATTGTGTGACCTACTTTTTCATTAGGTGACCTTATTTTTATTGTGTGACCTACTTCCTCATTAGGTGACCTCATTTTTATTGGGTGACCTACTTTCTCATTAGGTGACCTTATTTCTGTGACACGACACGTTTATGATAATTTAACCTATATTGTATTAACTATATACATATGTAAGTAAACTAATTTGCATTCCATGACATAATTTTCCATTCTTTGACCTACTTTCTATTCTCTATTTTAAGTAACGAAAATCTTACAATGGTGGGTGTCAAGATCCTAATTTGAGGTCTTTATTTTTTGTGGTCTATTTCCAATATTGTGCATCTCACTTATTATACAAAAGTGACTTTATACTGTTAATACTGTGATGACATAACAAAAATATGACATCTGACTATTTTAAAAATATGTGACCTATGTTAAGAATATGTGGCCTATTTAATGTACATGTGACCTATTTTAAGAATATGTGACCTATTTAAGATACATGTGACCTTTTCTAAGATTCTCTGACCTATTTAAGGTACACATGACCTTTTTTAAGATTATGTGACCTATTTAAGGTTTACATGACCTATTTTAAGAATCCATGACCTACTTTCAGTGGTGAGAGTGGAGCTGGTAAAACAGAGGCCACTAAACTGTTGATGCAATACTTGGCAGCGGTAAACAAGTCTGGTAACGACCTCATCACTGAACAAATCCTCGAAGCCAACCCGCTCCTCGAGTCCTTCGGCAACGCAAAAACCATCCGAAACGACAACTCCAGCAGATTCGGCAAATATATTGAAGTATTCTTTAAAACGTAAGTAGATTTATGCTGTATTATCATACAAACAGTTAAACCTTGCTATATTGCCATCTTTATCCAGCAGAATTTTGGCATTATAAAGGGGTTTGGTATTATGTCAAAGAAAAAATCTAAAATGCCCCTTCGCTAGTTTAGTGTTGAACAAGGATTATCAAATGAAATGATAGGTTTTATGGCCAGGTTTAAACAAATCACGCAGATTTTGAATAAATCATAAAATTGAGAAAATCTATTTTCTTATATCTTATCTTCTCATCTATTACACTATGGAGTCTTCAAACACTTTGGAATATTACATTCAATATTAAAGCATCACTTTCAGAAATCTTGCTCATCTTCAGATAATTTTTTGGAGACTGATGAAATATGTTATTAAGAAATTAAAATAAATTTTAAAATAGTTAGCATTGAATGAGAATTTTCTTGATTAATGTAGTTCAGAAAGATAATATTAATATATTACTAGCTTTAAAGGAAAATGAGAAATATTGAAAATGAATGAAATAACTGAATTCAAATGTTTCTTTTTCTAGGGGGTCCATAGTGGGGGCACGTACCTCGGAATACTTACTGGAGAAATCTCGCCTCGTGACACAGGTAAGTAGACCACAACGCTGGCAAGTCTGTATTTGAAATGGTGGCCATCTTGAATTTTTGTTTTGGCCCTTTCAGCAAAATTTGAATTTGAATTTAATCAGTGTATGATACAAAATTTTGTGTCACTTTTTCATCATTAGAATTCTTTTTTAATTGAATCAGTACGTTTAAAATATATGGTAACATAAAATTATTGTCTGTGTTGGGAGGGGAGAAGAGGGTAGGGTTGTAAGTCAGGAAATATTCACATCTGAAAGGAGACAGGGAGTAGAAGTTACCTATTAGGTCCCATGGTTAAGGAATCATTTATTCGGTTTCCTACATTTCTTCCAATAAATGTATAAATATTTGATAAGGTGTAGATAATAAAAAAACTTTTATTGTCTGTTTAGGCAGCAGAAGAAAGAAACTACCATGTTTTTTACGAGATGTTGTCAGGGTTTAATGAAGAGCAGAAAGGGAAGTATGGACTCCAGTCTGCCAACAAATACTTCTACCTGAACCAGGTAACGTACCCGTTAATTAGGTAACACCTGTAATTTGTTTCGAGATCATGGAAATATCTTAGGCTCACCTGCTACTGAAAGATACCCAAATAGAAATTTCTGGTGCATATAAAATATTTCCCCATTTAATCAAATGTTAACTTCCCAGTGTGCTAATGCACATTCAAACAGCTGGGTAGACTAGGACAGGGCTCTGTCAAATAACTTCTCTAAGGAGAAAATCAGTTTTTCAAAGGGTTACTTCCTAGGTACTGATGCCCATTTTTGCAGCTAGGTGGGATTGCACTTTCTTAAATCTCAAGAAAATCAAATTAACTGTACATAGATAAAAAGGTTGAAATTAAATGTTCATAGACGAAAGTATATTACCTAGTAAAAGTTATAATCTATAAGATAATAAAAAAAATACCAAAAAAACGAGGTTACTTGTGCCAACACTTCATTTTCTGAAGAAGCCAAATTAATTGTAAACAAATTTAGCTCTCTATAATATCAGCAATGTTTACACTAAAATATATAAGTTCTGATGTAGACAAATAATTACGTGTACATACAATAGATTTCCCATATCTCATTCCCTAGCCTCACTTGAGATAACACATTGAGATTGTATACACCTGTAGCGGAGGCTCGGACACCTCACCTATTCTGCTGGTATTGATTATTAATTAGTTCAGGATCCGGGCAGCTGGTAGTCGATTGGAAAATCAACATCAGCGTTTCTTGGTCGATTAAACCTAGGAATGGAAACCACAGATTTGATCGTTACAGCAAATGCCAACTTGAATATTTTAGATTCATCAGCCGTTATATTGGAGGAAATGAAACATGAAAAAAATACTATCAATGATTCAAAAGCTAGATTTTCCATGCTTCAACCAGGAATTAATATTTTATTTCAATAAAAACTTGATTCTTCCGTATCAGCACATTTGTAATTGATTGTCTTGTTGTCCGTTCTCCGAGTCTTGTACGATGAAGTGTCACTGAATATGCTACAAGATGGAGATGTTTGGGAGGCATCTCAGCGTATTTCCTGTTTTCCTTTTTATTTATTGATCTTAATTACTGCTGAACCTCGCAGTGTGGCTCCCCGGTAGAATCTTCTGTGTTATTATTTACCAGAGAGTTCAGTGCCTTGAATCCTGACTTGGGTTAAAGGTTTGTTACTATGACTTTTGAATTATAGAGTTGATTGCTCTAGTTCACCTAGCTATACAAATAGGTATGGGTTTGAGTTCTGCACTGTCAAATTTAAAATGTCACAGAAGGGATATGTTAATTGTCAAGTGCCAGAGCTTATATCTCCCCTATTCCCTTCATCCTCAAGAAATCTCAACAGATTTTCATAAGTTAACTTCCCTTTTTGTTGCTACCGAAGTATGCAGCTTTATAGACTACCAGTATTCAGATCAGGGATATAAATTATGTTAATAAAATTAATAATAAATTTGCCGTTGGCAATCTTGTCATATAAATTATGATTTCCAGAATAACAACAGTTCTACCATTATCAAAAAGTAAATTCAAGGATGATTTTTTCTTTTACAGGGTGGAAGCTGTAGTATTTCAGGGCGCGATGATGCTGAAAATTTCCGAGTTCTCAACACTGCCATGGAAGTTCTCAACTTTGAACGGAACGAACAAGAAACCATTTTCAAGATTCTGTCGTGTGTCTTACATTTAGGAAATATATATTTCAAAGCAATACAGGTAAGGACAATCATATATATATATATGTATGTAGTGGTTTTGTTTGTCATGTTTTACTGTCTAAAAGAGGC
Source organism: Mizuhopecten yessoensis (assembly GCF_002113885.1). Lineage (NCBI taxonomy): Eukaryota > Metazoa > Mollusca > Bivalvia > Pectinida > Pectinidae > Mizuhopecten > Mizuhopecten yessoensis. Next base: position 1,183,428 of record NW_018407509.1, read on the forward strand.
TGTTTCATCTAGCCAAAAAGTACCTTTATAATCCCAAAATGAAGAGGACTTCAGGAGGAACTTCCCTCAATTTTCATAAAAAAAAGACTCCTATATTCCATATTTTGTTTAGGCACAGGCTAAAAAACACTGTGTATATACAATAAATCTAGAATTTCAACGGTGCTTTAGGCTAACGGAAATTCTGTACATTTTGTAAGATATTTATTTTCCCTGGTTTTTTTTGCAAGGAGCGATAATCAAAAATTCAAATACTTCGTGAGTATTAAATTCTGATGCAATGTAACAGAAGACATAGAGCAGTCATGGCTTTATTGATGGAAACACAGTCGAGGAAAAAATGCAAGTGAATTCCAGTTCTTTTAGGTGAAGTTTGAATTTGATTTAACTGTTGTGTTTCAGCACGACAACGGACCTGACACTGTTTTGCTTGGGAGTGACGCTGAACTCAAGTGGATGTCCCATCTTCTACAGCTGTCTGAGGACTGGCTCAAACAAGCCCTAACTACCAAAGTCACAGTAAGTTATAAGGCTCAAACAAGCCCCAACTACCAAAGTCACAGTAAGTAAAGTTGTAAGGCTCAAACAAGCCCTAACTACCAAAGTCACACCAAGTTATTAAGGCTCAAACAAGCTCTGACCACAAAAGTCACAGGAAGTTATTAAGGCTCAAACAAGCCCTAACCTCCAAATCCGCACAAAGCAAGGCTCAAACATACAAGTCCTAACCTCCAAATCTGCACAAAACAAAGCTCAAACAATCCCTATAATCTCCAAAGTTCAATAAACTAGTACAACACAAAAAAGATAATCTTAAATCAAAAGTTACAGTTAACTAGTAAGGCTCAAACAAGGCCCTAACCTCTCAATTTGTATTAAGTAAAACTCAAACAAGCCCTAATCTTCAATGTTACAGTAAGTAAAACTCAAACAAGCCCTTATCTTCAATGTTACAGTAAGTAAGGTTCAAACAAGCCCCCATCTCTAAAATTTGAATAAGTAAGGCTTCAACAAGCTTTGACTTCAACAGTTACAGCAAAAAAGGCTTAAACAAGCCCTTTAACCACCTAATCTAAACTCAGTAAAGGCCAAAATAACCCTTGTCGCTAATAAACACCAACTCGTAGTAAAAGTATAAATATGTGCTGTAATGCTTTAAAATCAAATGTTTTTATGGGACCAAAATTTCGTGGATTCCTGACAAAACACCATTTCATTGGAACATGAATACGCAGATTGCGAGGACCCACTCACATGGAGAATTGCTTTATATCACACTCGTAATTACTTGGTGGACCTATGAATTCATGGATTAAGATTACCCACGAAATCAACGAAATTAAAAACACCTCGAAAATTAGTGATTTCACAGTAAATGCCTTCTCATCTGAAGTGAAAAGCAATTATGATAAATAGAATACCATATGAGTGATAAAGAATGGTTCTTTAGATTGTCTGAATTTGTATTTTTCAGGAAACAAGGGGCGATCGTGTCCTGACACCTTTTAACATAGAACAGGCGCTGGATTCTAGGTATGTACTGTTTCATCAATGCTGGCCAATGAAAAGGACAAACAGGCTCAGACCAGCTTCTGAACCTTTTGGTTGGGTGGGTCATCAGGTGGATGGGTGTGAGGAGGGAAAGGGGAGAGGGGCATTTATATGCCCCCGCCATAAAATGGGGGGGGGGGGGCATATAGTGTTGCCCATGTCCAGTCCCGTCCTGTTGCGTCGTGTTGCGTCCAATCCATGAGCGGGGGCATTTATGTCTTACAGAATCATTTTCTAGTTTATAATATTGAAGACAGACAGATGGAAAAAGAAAAGAAAAATCCAATGGCGTATATTTGGGGCGAATCGTCCCCAGACAATTCTTGAGTGATTGCAAAACATTGCAGAAAACAATTTCTAGAAATTTGAAGTTAGGAATTTAGTTGGTCAGGAGTTTAGTTGGTCAGTGTAGAAAACTACGTAAACATTTTAATACACAGCCATTTCATCCAGTTAGAATTAATCAGTGGTATTACAAAATTTAACGGAACGAAAAAAATAAAAAAAAAATGTCTAAAGAGATTCGAAGCACCTTTTATAATTTTGGGTATATGTTTGACGTTAATTTACAGGGACGCCATATCCAAGGCGCTTTACAGTCGTCTGTTTACTTGGTTGGTTGAGAGAGTCAACCTCATCATCTGTCGGGCCGAGCGAGAAAAGACGTCCGCCATCGCCGTTCTAGATATTTTTGGTTTTGAGGTAAGCAAAAAAAAAATGCCACTTATGAATAAAAACTAATATAGTTAATAGTGACTCATGGTAAAAGTGAAAAATTCATTCTATTTCAAAATTTACCATATATTTTTTTTATGAAAGTACAACAAATGAATGTGAATATTCATGATTTTTTTTCCCCCTGGTCAGGTCTTCAACATCATTTTGAATTCATCTTTTTTTTCTTCAATGCAATATCACAATACCATGACGTCATGTCTGTTGTCTAAAGTATGACGTCACAAATGGATAAATGTATTCACTACATAACACAGTAATGATTTGATAAATGAAGATCATGGTTATCCAAAAAATCTCAACAATTTACAATATTTTTCTACTCACAGGACTTCCACGTCAACAGCTTTGAGCAGCTGTGTATCAACTATGCAAACGAGACGTTACAGTTTTTCTTCAATCAGCACATCTTCCGTCTCGAGCAGAGGGAATACACTAAAGAAAACATTGACTGGTCGTTGATAGAATTCCAAGACAATCAGCCGGTCATCGACCTCCTCGCCAGCAAACCTGCTGGAATCCTAGTCATTCTGGATGACGAATGCAGCTTTCCACAGGTACATAAACCTGAATATCCACCTCATCAAAACTTATTAACACCACTGTGAAACCTACTCGTCGAAGATCGAGATTTTATTGATTGTAATGATATTTTTTTGCGTTTTCATTTTGGTCTTGCCGCGACGAAGTAGCGGAAGCGAGACTAAGGTGATGCTTTTCCGGCGTCAACATTGAACTTTTTGCATTTAACTTAGTTTCACTGAAAGTATAAGTGCTAGACCAACCAAACTTAGACCATTGATGCATCTCAGATAGTACATCTTAACCCTTGCATCAAATGCTGGATGCGGCCTACCTTTCATGGTCCATTGACTTTGTAAGCATCTCCATCAGCATGAAGTTTTTGCGTTAAAGTTATAGTTCCTCTGCACCTGTAAGTGCTAAACCAACCAAACGTGGCACATGCATTGATGGTCAAAGCCGGGCTGCACAGGCGAGACATATCAATCTGAATGGCTTGTACGTTTTTTAATGATGTCTTAAGTTTTGATTGACTTTACTTAAAGATTTGTGTTTGTGTGTTACAGGCCACAGATCTTTCATTCCTGGAGAAATGTCACTTCCACCACTCCAGCAATTCTCTCTACGACAAGCCACGGATGTCGGTCCCCGAGTTTTACGTGATCCACTTTGCTGGCAAAATAAAATACAGTGTAAGTATCTTACAGTGAAACCTATCTAAACAGAACATCCTGCAGGACAAGAGTTCCAGGTCAGAGTAGACAGGTTTTTTTTGTATTCTGTTTCAATTAGCATCAACAATTTTCAATTAAAAGTTTTCATCTTTTAACTCCCAGGGAGAGAGATTGGGTGGGGAGGTGTCTGTTACTTATAACAAAGAGGTAAAATTGGTACTCTGCCTACTCCTATACTTGATCCTGCATTCTGGAAACTAGTACCTGTTACAATGTGTTGCTTTCAGTTGTATAAGATGTTGTGAACAAGGGGGTGGGCTTATTAGTGAACACAAACTAGATCAGTCAAACCTACTCATGCAAACACCTCCATTAACAGACCACCTGTGTTAATAGACCAGTTTTCGGACTTCGTGAGAAGGTCTCTAAATACAAGTATTAAACTGTATTGGTGATGTAAGAAGAGTAAAGGCACTGCTGAAAGTTCAGGAAAGAAGAGAGTAATTTATGAACTGTTTATTTCCAACAGGTGGACCACTTCCTGGAGAAGAACAAGGACACTTTGAGGAGTGACGTCGTGGAACTCTTGTGTGAAAGTAAAAACAGGGTAATTACCATGGAAACCAGATAGCTCAATAGGAAGGAAGTCTATGTAGTGTTCATATAGGGCCCCAGTTCTAATATTTGTCTCGCTAAGTAAACTTTTCCTAAGTAAATTATGAATTTGATGTTGTGAAAATCTGACTTTAGTTTGTGAATAGTTTATCTTCAAGAAAAAAGGCTTTGATAAAGAATTTGTAATGTATTGCTTGATTCAATTTTTTTTCCAAATCATCAGAAATTGCAATTAGTATTCTATAAACATAGATGGATATGTTATGCAATATACACTTATGAAAAAATATCATCTTAATTTATCAAAAAGTTTTTTTCACACTTTTGCTTTTTAGATGATTGCCTCAATGTTTAAAGAGATGCGCGACCGGCTGATAACAAAGACGCTGAGCAAGTCGACTGGGCGCTATGTGACCCTCAAACCAAGGACGCCCACAGTGGCGGCTGGCTTTACTGAGTCATTGCTGTCCCTCATTGACACCATGTCAAAGTAAGCATATCTTATTTTGAAAACCACGAATCATGTGTCATTAGAATTGTGTGCCCTATAGTCTTATTTAAGTTTGTGACCGGAAGCCAGGTTGAGAAATGTAGGAAGATTGATACATCGGAAACTGACTCATCATGAATGACTATAGCTTTAAAAAAAAAAATGTTTCCGAAAAGAAAAAAATCATACCAGGAAAAAATAATAAAGATAAAATAAACTGTAATCAGCATTTCGAGTGTCAAATTTCAGCATGGCCAGACCTGGATCGGAAACCTGGATCTAAGATTATTAAACTGTTGCTTTAAGCAGCTGCGCGTCCTGGTCAACGAAGGTGCTATTGCCCAATTGAGCTTTATAATAGTTATGTTTGAAACGTAATTAAGGGGAGGTTACCGTATATACCAAAACAATACAGTGGAGATCTGTAATATTTTGCCAGCAGTGTGACACAGGTATCCTTAAGTGAACTTCAATTTACGTATATATTTCAAACATCCCATGGTCTGTCAGTCCGACTTACTATGTCTTTTCTATATTTTTGTTTACAGATGTAACCCGTATTTTGTACGATGTATAAAACCTAACAATCACAAGGCACCGATGCAGTTTGAGAAAACCGTGGTGCTGGACCAGTTACGATACACAGGGATGCTGGAAACAATCCGTATCCGAAAAATGGGCTTCCCTATCCGAGTCAAATTCCCGGTCTTCATCGAGAGGTGAGCTGTTGTATTTCCTGTGATATCAAGAGTTGCGTCCCTTTAAGCTTTAAACACTGTCTTGAGATGTAGTTGACATGAAACAAGCAAAAAATTATACATAAAGAGATAAAGCATGGAGATCTCTGAAGATCAGTAAAGAAGCTCTTTTTTTTACACTTTTATTAAATTTTTAAGAAATTTAATTAACTTTGTGCAAGATTGGTGTATCAATTATCTGGCTGACTATAAGCTTAAACCATTCATAAAAATAGAAAATGGTCTGAATCGGTTTTGTGTGAAGCAAATTTCATCATACTTAAAGTTGAAAATGATTGTTAAAATTTGAAACAACTTTCTTCGGTAGTTTTATGTAATATCAAGTCAGTTTTAACTGATATGTCAATAATCAATCTTGTCTGTTACAAACTTTTGAAAGTTTCGTCCAATTTAATTTCAAGATGTTTGTTTCTTTCAATGTTTATTTCGATGTGTTCTTAATAAATAGATATTCTTACCTAATTATGTACCATCTCAAATATACTGATAAATCTCTGAAAAGTCCAAGCATATGACATGTTGTTGTTTTTTTCAAATTTTTAATTTAGGTAAAAATTCATCTGTGATGAATGAATGAACAATGAATATTGTCAAGTTTTTAATCGTTTAGTACACATAATTTTACGCATGGAAATATTTCGTTCACTACAGTAGTTTTAAAATTTCCTGTGACATGTTCCCTTCATCAAAATGTATTTCTATTTTTAGGTACCGTTTCCTCCTGTTGGGAAAAATCAATGACAGAGCATTACCAACGGAGGTGTGCAATCAGATTTTGCTTACTCAGGGGCCATCCATGTCTCATATGTACAGGATTGGGGCCACAAAGGTAAGGGGACATAACTCATGGACACTTCAACTTGAACTCATTATAAAAACCTTTTCATTTTGAAAGTATTATGAATTTAAAAGATGATTGTAAAAAAGAAAATTAATGCGAGATATTTTCAATATAATAGGTAATTATTTAGTATTAGTTAATGATGGTTAAATGTCGATAAGGACTCATGTCCCCGGTTTTGAACCCTGTACCTCCGATTATTAAACTGGCACTCTAAACAACTGAGGTATCTGGACCAGGGAAGTGACCTGGCCAAACTGCTACACCTGTTATAATCATCACACACACTCTGCAGTAACTAGGAGATCATTTGACCACAGGATGTAAATTTTGAGTTTGTGTGATTTTGGACTTGAACGAGGGAATTTTTAGGGAGATTGGTAAAGTTTGGTCAAAATGAGGGAGTCTCCTTCCTAATCGACAGCCATGCTACAGATATATCTGAATTGAAATTTTAAGGGTAGGTTACGATATATACAAGTAAACACAGTGGAACTCTCTAGCATTTTGCCAGCAGTAGGACAGGGGTCCTTAACCCAATATTCACCCCTGAAGACACATTTGAACCCTTCCAATTCAAAGGTTGGAATAGTTTATTATGAAATTTCAGGGGTGAATGAGTTAAATGGCAAGAAATGACAAATCTTCGTTATAGTGTGTAAGGTTACATGTCTCCTTAATTAGAAATTTAAAGAAACCTGTGCATGACTTGAATTTCTTAAACATAATTCTGTATGAATATAGATGTACTTAATGCGAAAAAAAAGATTTCCTTTTTTTCTATGTCTATTTTTTATTTATTTTTTATTTTGATAAAACTTGTTAAGACATTATTAAATTTGTATATAAATGTGTCACCGTTCCCTATAGTGCATACGAATTACCTAATTTTGACGTTTTTTGTAAAGGACTTGACACTTTGATGAGAATATATTTGCATTTTGGTGTTGAAATTCCACACGAGTGATTGTTTAATTGGACAGAAACTGAAACACCTATCAAGACAACATGTATTAATTAACTGCATAAAAAAATTCTGTCCGTTTTGAAACTCGAAATAATTAGAGCCACTTGCAATGGAATGTTACGTCATTTGGTCTGGACATTTTCATTATGATGTGAAACATTCTTACTCAAATGTCTATTGTGAATGGCTTTATTGTCATTCTGTATTTCACTTAAATATTTTTCATTAAAGTTTTTATAATGGTTGAGAGATAGAAGAAACTTCAGCCAGGAAAAAGGATTGGGGTGTTTATAAGGAATGGGGTGCTTATTAGCTCAAATACAGTATATCTACATATTCGAGTATAAATAAATTTATTCTGAAGACTGCAAGCTAGAGGTCAAAACTGCAATCAATTTCAGTAATGTCATCCCAATGTGCAGTGATGTTGTACACAGACTTTGTCATAAGAGTTATTTCCCTTGCAATATCGACACATTATATTTCCTCAAAGCCAAAAATTGAATTGTGAACAAGTTCAAAGTTACAGGCCGTTGATTTTAAAATAATTGATAATTTAATGGGTAAAATATTTCAATCCTTTGATATTGACTTGAGCGATGGAATTGGTTCAAACATTGAACCCTGCCTGTCTAAATCAAACTGCACACAAAACCAACATTAACATGTGGATTAATTTAATTGCACAGGATTTGGTTTCTATTTATTAAACTGGTTTAATTAGGTCCTAATATAGAAATGTATACAGAAAACCTAGTTTATTCGATTATGCAGTTTTGACTTCATCAGTAGTGCTCTCCATAGCTTTGTGTTCTAAAGTCAAACCTGTTTATGTGATCACCTGAATAATAAGAGACCACCTGTGTTAAGAGGCCACTTTTAATGTTCTCCATTGAAGTGATTTCACGGTGAACTGAACCTGTATTAAGGGACCACCTGCATTGAGAGACCACTTTTTGGACTTCAAAAGGGTGGTCTCTTAAGGATCCCCGTACCACTGCCTAAAAATAAAACTATGCAATCGTAACTTATTTTTCCGGCATGACTATAACTTTGATTAATCAATCTTGAAAGGAAAAGTATATCTTCCAGAGACTTTTATGAAAAAATAATGGTGATGAAATAACCAAAAAATTATCAACAATACTGTTCTGGGTGAAAAATAGAACATGAACGGTACCCTGGGCTTCAAATTGTTATACTGTCACTCTAACACACTTTGAGTTAGTTGGTCAGCCAAAGTGTCATGGACAAACTGTTAAATCCGAAGTGGAATTAAGGGGGGGTCACTATACTTATGAAAAACCATGGTGCAGAGGGACAGGGATCCTTAATGCAGGATTGGCTGTATTGCATAGCAATTTGCAAAAAATATGTTTAATGTTGCAACATTTCAGTGTTGTCAAAATGAGTTATTTTGTTGACTCCATGTGACCTTATTGTGTTCACTGGCCATGATAAATATATCAAAGAAACAAACAAACAAACAAACAAACAAACAAACCCTGTTTGTGGTAAACCATGTTTTTTTTCATCTCTTAATTAATCGTAAACTTTTAGAACTTTGTTACATGTTAGCCCCTGTTCATGCTGTCACCAGTACAAGATACAAACATACATCTTTATGTGTCCGAATCCTTAGCAAGTGGAAGGAGCCGACTCGTATTAATAATATATTTCTGAAAGACTGTCAGACCATTTATCATTTTTGAAGCCATTTGGTACATAATTATGCTATTCAATGTTTTCAAAATCTTTGGATATATATGAGCGACCTTCATTTTTTTCCCTTAGGTATACCTCAGGTACACATTTTCTCTGCACATTTTTCATTTTTTGACAGAAACATATTGTTTGGGTTTAAAAGATTATTATTTCTTGGAAACAAATATGTTATAATGGTGAGCTGTCATGCTTTAGTTGTTGTACGTACCATCCTGAGAAAAATTTAAGGTCAAAATGTCATGTTATGAGTTATTATGGGATGCATTCAAGACCTTTTTTCTGGGAACAGCGCCCTGGAAATAATTTATCATAGCTTTCATAAAAAAAAAATACAAATAATTCTTAGAATTTACAAGTTTCTTTGTTATTTCTTTTCAATGATATCCATTATCAGTACAATTATTATATTAATGAATATTTAGGTAAGAATTTCAATATTTTTGGAAAATAACAAATGAAAAATGTGTATGGTGTAAAGCTGACCATGCTTTAAATTATGATGTCCTTATTTACATGACCTGGACAGTAATATTGAAAGCTTTGTTAGCTTAAAAGCTTTTTTTCATAGTTTCATCAGCTACAGATAACATTTTTTGAAAGGATTACAAAAGCTCTCAAGTTCTATATAGTTGGTTTTCAGAGAAATTTATATGTAGTTGATGAAAATCTTATTCTTGCAATTACATTCTGATGAGGTTTTTCACCAAAAAATATTTTGTTAGAATATTTTTATTTTTCGTTTTTAAACTCCTCACAGGTTTTCATGAAGGAGACGTTTGAGCATCAGTTAGATTTACATGCCAAGAACATCCAGTACAACTCGGTGGTCACAATCCAGAAGCTCACTCGTATGTTCCTGGCCCGCAGGAAATTCCTACACCTACAGACGGCAACATGCAAGATTCAGGCAGTGATAAAGACTTGGGTTGAAAGGTGAGAATCAATTAGGTTATTTTGTTGATTTTTCATTTTCTGTAAAAATGGATTTTTTTCTCTTATATAAATTTTTTCGTGTTGTTATTTAAAACTAATCGTGATGTGGAAATTTTGTCATTGGCAGTGGTTTTGAAATCTACATATATAATAACTCTACATCTATGTATATTGCTTGTGGATATTGTCACACTTATTTACTAAACACAAAAAACATGAATATCTCCACAGCTCTATTATATCGAATTTAACAGGAATGTCCTTGAGTCATACAGTGCTAGAATCTGTTCATACAGCTATAGAGTCTGTACAATCTCCCATCCAGTGATACAGTGATGGAGTCTGTACAATCTCCCACCCTGTGATACAATGACAGAAACTGTACAATCTCCCAACCTGTGATTCAATGACAGAGACTGTACAATCTCCCATCCTGTGATACAGTGACAGAGTCTGTACAATCTCCAACCATGTGATACAGTGATGGAGTCTGTACAATCTCCCACCATGTGATACAGTGATGGAGTCTGTACAATCTCCCATCCTGTGATACAATGACAGAGTCTGTACAATCTCCCACCCTGTGATTCAATGACATAGTCTGTACAATCTCCCACCCTGTGATACAGTGACAGAGTCTGTACAATCTCCCACCCTGTGATGCAATAACAGTCTGTACAATCTCCCACCCTGTGATACAGTGATGGAGTCTGTACAGTCTCCCACCCTGTGATACAGTGATGGAGTCTGTACTGTCTCCCACCCTGTGATACAGTGACAGAGTCTGTACAATCCCCCACCCTGTGATACAATGACAGAGTCTGTACAATCTCCCACCCTGTGATTCAATGACATAGTCTGTACAATCTCCCACCCTGTGATACAGTGATGGAGCCTGTACTATCTCCCACCCTGTGATATAGTAACACAGTCTGTACAGTCTCCCGCCCTGTGATATAGTAACACAGTCTGTACAATCTCCCACCCTGTGATACAGTGACAGAGTCTGTACAATCTCCCACTCTGTAATACAGTGATGGAGTCTGTACTATCTCCCACCCTGTGATATAGTAACACAGTCTGTACAGTCTCCCACCCTGTGATATAGTAACACAGTCTGTACAATTTCCCACCCTGTGATATAGTAACACAGTCTGTACAATCTCCCACCCTGTGATACAGTGATGGAGTCTGTACAATCTCCCACTCTGTAATACAGTGACAGAGTCTGTACAATCTCCCACCCTGTGATACAGGGATGGAGTCTGTACTATCTCCCACCCTGTGATATAGTAACACAGTCTGTACAATTTCCCACCCTGTGATATAGTAACACAGTCTGTACAATCCCCCTCCCTGTGATACAGTGATGGAGTCTGTACAATCTCCCACCTTCATGTGATACAGTGATGGAGTCTGTACAATCTCCCTCTCTGTAATACAGTGACAGAGTCTGTACAATCTCCCACCCTGTGATTCAATGACAGAGGCTGTACAATCTCCCACCCTGTGATACAGTGACAGAGTCTGTACAATCTCCCACCCTGTGATGCAATGACAGAGTCTGTACAATCTCCCACCCAGTGATACAGTGATGAAGTCTGTACAATCTCCCACCTTCATGTGATACAGTGACAGAGTCAGTACAGTCTCCCATCCTGTGATACAGTGATGGAGGCTGTACAATATCCTACACTGTGATACAGTGATAGAGTCTGTACAATCTCCCACCCTATGATACAGTGATGGAGTCTGTACAATCTCCCACCCTGTGATACAATGATAGAGTCTGTACTATCTCCCACCCTGTGATACAATGACAGTCTGTACAATCTCCCACCCTCTGATACAATGACAGAGGCTGTACAATCTCCCACCCAGTGATACAGTGATGAAGTCTGTACAATCTCCCACCTTCATGTGATACAGTGATGGAGTCTGTACAATCTCCCACCCAGTGATACAGTGATGAAGTCTGTACAATCTCCCACCTTCATGTGATACAGTGACAGAGTCTGCACAATCTCCCGCCCTGTGATAAAATGACAGAGTCTGTACAATCTCCCACCCAGTGATACAGTGATGAAGTCTGTACAATCTCCCACCTTCATGTGATACAGTGACAGAGTCCGTACAATCTCCCACCCTGTGGTACAATGACAGAGTCTGTACAATCTCCCACCCAGTGATACAGTGATGAAGTCTGTACAATCTCCCACCTTCATGTGATACAGTGATGGAGTCTGTACAATCTCCCACCCTGTGATACAGTGATGGAGTCTGTACAATATCCCACCTTCATGTGATACAGTGACAGAGTCTGTACAGTCTCCCATCCTGTGATACAGTGATGGAGTCTGTACAATATCCTACACTGTGATACAGTGATAGAGTCTGTACAATCTCCTACCCTGTGATACAGTGATGGAGTCTGTACAATCTCCCACCCTGTGATACAGTGATGGAGTCTGTACAATCTCCCACCCTGTGATACAGTGATGGAGTCTGTACAATCTCCTACACTGTGATACAGTGACAGAGGCTGTACAATCTCCCACCCTGTGATACAGTGACAGAGTCTGTACAATATCCTACCCTGTGATACAGTGATGGAATCTGTGCAATATCCTACCCAGTGATACAGTGATGGAGTTTGTACAATCTCCCACCCTGTGATACAGTGACAGAGTCTGTACAATCTCCCACCCTGTGATACAGTGACAGAGTCCGTACAATCTCCCATCCTGTGATTCAATGACAGAGGCTGTACAATCTCCCATCCTGTGGTGTTTGTCTGGAGATGAATACGTTTCATATTGAACTGCATATCTTCCCTAGCCATTTGACAGGTATTCTCAGCTCTTTAAATTTTCACCTGTTACATTGTCACTTCACCTGTGCGATACACAACTTCCAAGGATGTTTTCACAATAACTGGTATGTACAATCTCTCATAGTCGGAAAAAGTCTTTTAAATATAATTTTTTCCTTACAGAAAAAAAAGTCAGCAAAATTTGATGTGTTAATTGATATGATAATTATGGATTTCATAATATCTTCGTAAAATTTATATGCAAAAATCGTATTTCATGTTGCTAGACGTTGGTGCCTTTTCCGTTAAGTTACTATGACTGATGTATGTCACAGATTTGGGTGTTACCTTTCGCCGGCAATCCTACGTTTTCTTTTAGATAGACCACAATCTTATTATGCTTACGGATATAAAACAATCTAAAAATTTGTTATGTGATGCATAGCGTGTTAGCCATGTTTTACCTGTGTCAAACCTACTGCTCCTGAGTTTAAGCCCACAATAACACTTTAAGGCGTGAAATTAATCTTTGTGTGTCTGTGTTCCTTCTTAATTTGTATATAGAATCAATATTGAATTTTCATTTTATGCGAGATTTTTGAAACAGTCTTTAGAAGTTTTTTATCATTTTAAAGTGATGCTTTGTAGAACAATAATTGGTTATTAAAATTTTGGGACAATTTCATAGATCTCTTGTGAAATGGAATCAAATTTTAATTATCAGAATTTGTTATACATGTTCATTTTTAAACAGATTTGACTGGATGTGGATTTGTGTCCAAAATTGAAATTATGGTTAATACAAGTTTTCAAAATTACGTTGGATTAAGTTACAAAGACATGTATATGGTAGGACTGAAAGTCTTGTGTATCCCGGTTTGTAGATAAGCGTTGTCGAGATATGATTAATACAAATGTATAGATAGGAATAAATTATCGTAAAATATGAAGCGAATACGATGACAGGTTTATTTGCAAGATATTCAGTTTTGTTAAGACAAAGTGTCGCATTGTTATATGGAATCGTAGTTCCTGATACACGCAATTTTTATTTTCGAAGATTGAATATATTTCAGGGATGACAAGTATTTTGTTAAAAATAGATATACCGTATTTAACGTAATAAGGGGAACTGCTTTAATACCTCAAGGTATATATGTTTGAAATATTACACAAATTTTGATTTTGAAGTTCTGGATATCCATCATGCTTTTCCTTATTTCATAATTTCTGAAAGTTGTCGGGTTTGTTTTGCAAATTTTACTACATTCCCCAAAATGTCACTGTACTTGGGTGTATTGAACAAAAACAATAGGGGATAGTCAAATTAAAAGGTATGGTGTTTGAGGCAAAAACATGTCTAATAATTAATGGTGGCCCACTTGTCATTCACCTATGTGCCAGCAACCTTATCCTGTCAAATATGGTAGTTGTATGAAAGATATATGGTGTCTTAAGCTAATTGTCTTAATTAAGGTCTAGGCTCTTGGTGCAAATCAGTTTTTATGTTAATGTCGGATGCCTCAGACAAGTACACACTATATAGAAACGAAGAATATTTAATGAGAAATGAGAATTATTTTGTTAAATATATTCATTTTTAGTTATATAAGCATAGTGACTCACTTATTAATTAATTTCATTTTTTGAAAATTATTAGCAATATGACTCTGTGAATTGTCTCACTTTGGTGCTTGCTGAAAAGAATTTGACATAGCTAGATCAATAGAGCACCTTTAATTGGTAGTTCTGGGTTCGACTCACCTAGCAGGGGAAAGCACCTATGTAGATGAGCTGTTGGGATCAATGTTTACATTTGGAAAGAGGACTAGTTGACATTTAACACAGGGCCCTGTATACTATTGCAAGCAAAAGTCACCTCAGGTCTCCTTTTGGCATATTGAAGTGAAACGAAATGTCAGGTCCCTATGCGTTGTACATTTCAAATATATTTCATTTACTATTGAGTGAAATTTACATTGAAAGGGTATTAAGATACTTGGAGCCTGTTGTATGTATTTCTGTACTTTTAGAATCTACTTTAAACTCGTCTAATCCCAGTTGCATTGTACAATATTAAATTTGTTCTATTTGAAATGAAATCCTAAGAATGATGATGAGATAATAAAAGTCAACGTGCCCCTCCCCTTTTTGCCATTTAAACCATCCTTCAAATTCTTTGATGCTCCACATATGAAGTTGATCTTGTGTAGGGCAAAGTTGAAATGACACAAAAGCATTAAGAAAATGCCTGAATTCAAATGATTTCTTGTAAAACGCATTTAATCACCTCAATTTCTTACACTAAAAATATTGAATCATAAGTCTAACTTTATTTTAAATACACACACACAAAAACAATGTTGTATGTACATTTTAGTCTATACAAATTAATTTTTTGAACTTCTCATTTTTAGTATAAAAATTAACATGTTCTCCATTGATTTTTCTGGTAATAAGCCCTCCCATGTCAAAAACAGTTCAATAGAAATACTAACAAACGCTAATTTATTATCCTGCAATGATTGCAGGATGAATATGGTAATAATAAGTAAATTGCAACTAGAAATTACTTATAAGGAAGTGCACATGTATTTACATTTAGTTTCAAAAAGGAAGTGCACATGTATTTACATTTAGTTTCCACTTCTATTTTATTTTTTATGAATAAATAGGAAGGAAAATATTATTTGGAACACATTAAATTATTTTTATGATTTTAATTGAACTTCTAGAGAGATTTCTGAGCGGAAACCAGGTTTAAATTAATGCATGGTCGTGAAGATTTTGAGATAGATTGTCCATTAAACAAGTGACCATTGGGAAAGGACTGACACTTTATATGCAAATGTAAAACCAGATTTTTGATTGTACAAAGATAATTACTAAAGTAAGCTATATATGGAAATGAAAAGCAATGTACTACTATGAGGGATATAAGGTGTAGGGTCAATTTTGTTTGTGCAACAAACATCTGAAGGACCCAGGTACATGAGATCCAGGGCAGGAGAGCGTTTGATGTCAGTGAACATCACAAGGCTTGTGTGTTAGTTTGGTTTCATGTAAACATGGTATGCTGATGTTAGCCTGGGGTCGGTCCGAGGTTCCTGTTTGTCAAATCACCCACTGGTCTGATGTTAGATCTTAACTTCAAACATACATTTGGCCAGTAATTATTCGCTGCAGATATGGCTTTATGCATATAGAGGGTATAGAACCAGCTATAGTTATCTTATATTTTCTCTGGTTTTGGGTAGTACTGTTTTTGTGTTCTTACAGGACATGTAGCCTCTTATTAAGATGGTCCCTTCATTTGGGTATAATCCTTCTTTGAAATAAACACTGAGATTGACAACCTCTCTAAAGTATCAATCTGGTTTAACTGAAGTGACAACCTCTTTATAGTGACAATTCCTGTAAAGTGACAATCTGGATTGTGTCCACATCTGTAAACTACAGTGACAACCTCTATATAGTGACAATTCCTGTAAAGTGACATTGCCTGTGTGTTGTTAAATCTCTATAAAATGACAACCTCTATACAGTGACAATTCCTATAAAATGACATTGCCTGTGTATTGTTAAATCTATATATATAGTGACAACCTCTATATAGTGACAATTCCTGTACAGTGACATTGCCTGTGTATTGTTAAATATCTATAAAGTGACAACCTCTATATAGTGACAATTCCTGTAAAGTGACATTGCCTGTGTATTGTTAAATCTCTATAAAGGAAAAAACCTGTATATAGTGATCATTCCTGCTAAAAGACAAGTATACAATAACCACCATCACTACAAAGACCCCTGTGTATAATGATAACTTCTTTAAAGTAACAACCTGTTTATTTTGAATAATTCCTGTATGCTATTTACCTGTATTAAATGACCCTGTCCCTTTAAAATCTCAGACAAGCTGAGTATAAATATGTTAGTCCCTGAAAAAATGACACAGCTGAAGTTGAATTTGAAACCTGCAATATCAAACTTCTGTTTAAACAACTTTACTTCTGTAATATTTAAATACCATTTAATTCAAGTTCATCACTGTTTAAACAGACCTCCTAAATGACTTTTAAACTTTTTTAATGAAAGGATTTAAATCAACCTTGATATTGCCCTGACTGTTTCTTCATGTAAACATTTGGAATTTAAATATGTGCCCGAATCAAACGATTTATTATCGGTAGTATTTCACTAGTTTATTCCATAATTGTTCAGCTTTTTACACATTCATTTATCAAAGATTTTTACCATAAACATTGGCATAAAGTCTCCCGTAACTTTTGAATTTTTAGTTGTCAGTTGTGGTTTAGCATTGACTGGTATAGAATGGTTACGTTTTAGCTTTCTGTGAACAAACACTGCTGTGTCCAATGACTTTATTTCTTTAACCATTCATTAATTCACAATGTTAATAGGTTATTTAAATGTTAAATTCTCAGCTGTAAGTGAAAAAAAGAAAAAAGAAAATCCACTTATCATATATAGCTGTGTACAAATCTGTAGACATGGTAGCTTCAAATTAATTCAAACAGTCACTTAATTTAAGGATTTATTCTGTGTTAAGGTGAAATATCGTGAATTATAGTTTTAACTCTTGGATTTTTTATCATTGTTTATCTTGATGTGAGGTACAAAAAACAACCAAGTTTTCCTGTCAGTATTTGATGATACCTGAAACATAATGTCAAACGATAACACTGACTTAAATTGTATAGGAATTTACTAAATTTCTCTCCGCACACCGGAGGGAAAAACGCTTGTAAGGTCAAAAGTGGGACATATTTGAATCCGAGCCAATCGTGATTAATCTCGGTGTCGTCTGAATTGTTGCACCGGGGAATTCATCGTGTAGGTAAATAAAAGAGACACAGGTAAATCGGAGCGCTTCTCAAATGAGCTCTGTGCAGGTGATGTCGTCTGTATTATTTACCTGTGTCTTTCTCACCTGGGAGGTGACAAGGAATACCTGAATTTGATTAATGATCTGTGAGGGAAATATGTTATTATTATTGTTGCATAGTTTCTTTTTATATAAAAATTATCATAGTTGTACTTCCTTGAATAATTGATATTTATAAATATGAGAATTTTTAATACACAGAAAAAATATACAGATTGTTTTCATGCATACATATACTTTTATTTAATTTTTTTCTTAAGTTTGAAATTGAAACGACTTTTGTTATGAATGAAGTGTTAGAGGGGAAAAAAAAAGTACATTTTCTTGAATAATTTTGATATTTATATATTTTTTTTCTAATTGGTATTTTTGATATAAATTTCAAAATCACATGATAACATTAATTTGTTTTTTGTATCGGTGACATATTTGGATTCAAAATTCAAAGATAGATATTTAGAAGTGACTGATTGAAATTATTTCATAAAAAGTGCTTAAAAAATTAAAGAATTTTTTTAAAAGAAATATTAAAGTCAGATTTACATGATCATACAAGCTCTATGTGCATGGTGGATTTTCCGTATTATGTAAAGGTAAAAAAAATATTTTTTCTTTATTACAATAAGGTAAAAAAATAAAGTCAAAACCAATTGTGTTGTCAGTCACTGTTGTAAACAAATAGCAAATGTGTTCACACAATGAAGGAGTAATAATCAATGTCTTTTTGTGTTTTTTTACGAACTGCCATTTCGCTTTAGGCTACTTGATTATCTGTGACCGTAACATTCATCAATTCAATGTTTGATGGCTTCCAGTGTTAAGGAAAAGTATGTAAAACATCGATAGGACCAAGACAAGGAGTAACCTTACCTAACCTATAATTCTCATATGGACTCTTCCACCCTTTGATCTGGACATGCATACTTTCTGATAGTGGGGGGAGGAAGGGTGGAGTACAAATTGCATTGAATAGGAATTCATCAAATTGATTGGGGAAAGTTTATATCAGCTGTCGGACGAGTACAAAAACAAGTTACATAGCTGAGGTGGTCATGCTCCGTTGTTGCTACCTTGCAATGAAAAGATTTCATAGAGATACATTTTATGTAGGTGTTTTTGGATCAATTTTTTTCTCTCAAGAAAACAATCAATGTAATATTTAGGTAGCGGACCTGTTTGATCCTGGATGTACCGTAACTTGTGTTTGTGATATACGAATACTGTGAAATATTCCAGGAAAATTCCATGACGGAGGAAATTGTCGGGTGACTTTTTAATTGATAGGTGTCCGTATTAAACTTATTTCATATACACACGGAAACAAATATTGATATAAATTAACTGAATAACTGAGAAGCTAAACAAAATGATAAAATGCTGCTTGTGAAACGTGAACAAGTGTCCGTAGTTTTTCAAACGTATGTATGCAGTTTAAATTAATTTCAAACATTTCATGCGAACGTGGTTGAATAAGAAGCATTAATAGAATTGGAGCATCATCGAATGCTAAGAAAATGCGCAGGAAAATCTTCTTTTTTTCCCTCAGGATTTATATAGTAGCTTATGAATGAAGTTTGTTTTTACTGGTGTTAAAAAAAGGACGCTTGGAGGATTATGTGTGCAAGTTTGTTAAACATGGCATATTTGTGTTAGAAACATTTGAGGAAACAGTATCTTGACATACCCTAAATGTATCGTAAGCTGTAGGACGAAAATGTGTTTTGATATTTTCGGCAGAACTTGTGAATTCGACACTTTCACCCTCTGAAGTCAGAAGTCGACCTCACTCGTGTTCTCCTGGGGTCTGACTATAGTCCGATCCGATGGTCACTGTGTGGGTCGTAATTAATTGACCACTCTCAGGAACGTAGAGTTTAGACCTAGTGCTTATCTTTCATGTGTAGCTCGGAGGTTTTTCGTGAAGACATGATGAACTGTCCTGACACTCCTCACCTACATCTTACTACAACTAACTTAAGGGGTTATGTACCATAATTCATGCAGCAACTCTAAGCCTGACCGTCTTAAATAGACTTTGCATATGTTTTTTTTTTGGGTGAAAATTAAAAATAAATGGACATAATTCAAATATATAAACCCAGGTAAGATTTGTATGGGTGCTTATGCATTTTTTAAAGGCATAACTCATAAAACTTGAATTTTTCTAAAATTTGAAGAAAAAATAATAAATTTTGAAATCTGTATTTATATGCTACTGATTAACAAGGCTTTGAAAAGCTTGGCTAATGTATAACATAGCAACAGTATCAATGAAAACTTCATTATGGTAATCATACAATTTTTCTGAAGTTGATGTTTGATTAAATGTTAATTGATTAAAATATGTTTTTTCTTTTCCTTTAGTTAGTGTCTGATTAAATGTTAATTAAAATGCATTTTTTCTTTTTTCCATTACAGAAAGAAATATCTGAAGGTTCGGAATGGAATTATTAAGGCTCAGGCACAAGTTCGCATGCGGAGGGAGCGCCATAGATATCTTCACGTAAGGCCCCTTACATCAATGATAATGGCTCCTTAGGTACATTAATACCTGGCAAGGTCACGACCTGTAGGTTCTAGCTGCAGGAGGTTGAAGGGCTCAAGTTTACCTTATGAAGTTAAGATAACTGTGTATATGTTGTAGTTTTGATGTACTGTTCAGTCCCACCCTTACGGTCCCCAGGGCGATAGCCAGTTGACAAGGGCTGGCGCTGTATTAGTCAGATTGTACGACCACGGCTTCAATCAAACTCACGCATCTCGAATCCACCCAAATCTCCCCACCTTCCTCAGCTATGCCGATGTATCTGAAACGTACTTCTTAGTCTTGTGCACAGGACAGGTAACGACGAGCTCTCGACAGAATGGGGCAACATGGACTGTTTTTTAAATTCTTCCTGGATATAAATTTCTCCTGAGTTTTTTATTTCGTGTTCCTTAAACAAGGTAATTTTTTGTATAAATGTATAACTATCGGACATACTTGAAAAAACCGATTTTTCTTGTATAAGTTGCTGCTAATTAGCATAACTCTTACGACACTGTATTGGTGCTGTCGGAATAATGTTTGATCACCGTCACGCCTGATTAGGTTCATTTTATGTTTTGGGTCAGTGAATTGTTCTGTCATGGCCACAGGATTTTAGTGTTCTGTCGGTTGGTTTGATGGTAGTATTTTGGACAGTTTCCATTCTGCTTGAGTGATCACTTCAGGATTAAGATCCAGGGACGTCTTTATAGCAGACAAATGCATTTACATTAAATCTTTATACTCTGCTTACGGTTTTATTACGCGATATCCACTTGCATAGGATAAGGTCCTCTGGTGACTGCTCTGGAAGGGAAATACCTGGCAATGTTTTCAGACAAATGGAAATAATATCACTGTGAATTCTAAACCAACGTCAAAATGCCGTGTTTGGAAATGGATTCTACCTCTTCCTCCCCGACGTATAATGCTGTATGTGATGAAGTTAAATTTTACTTTTCTCAGGCTCGGGAGGAACTAAAACGCAAGGCTGAACAGGATCGAATTGCTCGCCAAAAACAGGAAGAACAAGTCAAAATGGCACGCGAAGAAAAGGTAAATGAATTTATGAAAAATAATTTCACTGTCTTTCGGAGGCAGTTTCATTATAAACCTTGGTTTCAGACAGGGTTCTGTTTTGATCCCTTGAAATTTGCTCAATTTCACTTAAAATGGTATTGGAGGGAATTGGGATAAAAAATCCTAATCATTTCTTTGAAAACCTTGCTTTTGTTGAGAATTCTGTTTTTTCTAAAATAAAAAATGCTTGAAGCATTCACTTTGGTGAAAATGATAACATATTCCAAATTACCTTCATCAGTTGAACAAACAAAAATCTGCACCACGTACATGATCAAATGTTTTAAAAGAGTTAACTATGAAATGTGGTGCATGTCAGAGTTCAGTTGTTTTAAACAAAGTTCTCAAAAATTAAATTCAGCAAATAAAATTGTATATTTACTCAGGAGGGATAAAAACTAAATGCTGAAGTGTTTTTTTTTATTACCAATTCATAAATCAATACTACCATCATTTTCCAAGCAAAACATGCTTTGGACTCAAATATTTGAATGACGTCATAATTATTCAAACTTAAATATCTATTGGTCAGATTCAGAAAATTTCATATTGTATTCAATCTGTATAGAATTCAAATGTTTTGTTATTTTGAGTTTTCATTCAAAACTGTGCTTGAAATTCAAATTTTCTGAAAAGTACAAGTTTAGTCATATAAAAGGTTGAATTGTAATGTTTACATACGTGGGCAGGTGTTTGAGAAACAGCAGTAGATATATTGTAAGTGGTGACGTCCATTTCAGTAGGTGGACGTAAATACGTGTGTATATACCTGGAGGACAGTCATCAAAATTGGGCGAGTCACCGAGGTTGTCTCCAGATCGCACATATATTAATGTCCGCTCAAAATTATTTGCATCGTTAAAATGTAATTTGCCCACGTCAAAACAATTGGGGGAACTTCATAAACAACAAAATTGATTTAGTGGAAGAACGTTGCCAGAAATAAACTTGTAAGGTTCGTCTCTGTTGAAGTCATGCAGTTCTTGCAAATCTGAAACTAGCAAATTTATACAAAATTTCAGGAAGAGTGACAGATTTGTTTTTTAAGTTGGCATGCGGGAGATATGAAAGAACTTTAACTGTTTTTAAATGCCTGAAAGCCATCTTTTTAAAAAATCAATGCAATTTTTTTTTATATTTCTTTTTAACATAAGTTTCAATTTTAAAAAAAAAGGGTGATCAGTATCCGCATGTTAACTTAGTGTAAGTAATGTTATTTTTAGAAATGATCAAAATATGTGCTATGTCATGGTTGAATATAGATATGGGTGTGAACATTTTTGGGAAAAAATTAATGAAGGCCACTTTGGCCTGATTTTATTATTTTGTCAACATATTCAACACCCCGGGTATATGTTCCACTAAAGTATACAAGTATATGTTGATACTGTGTTCGAATATTTAATAGTTCTCATCATATGATTATTGAGATATTGAAGCCAATACCTTGACTGTTGAATTGAGTATCAATTGTAAATTCAGGTTTTTTTGTCGGAAATAAAATGACACGACAGATATATTATTGTCCAATCATGTTTCAAACGATCAAATATCAGAAAAAAAAAAGATATATGATTATCAAATACCAAAACAAATTTAATTAAGGAAATCGAACAGATATTTAATTGTCATTATTACGTAAAAATAACATGCTTCCGTTAAAAATTGTGAGGATGACAAATATGAGCTAGTCATTCCTGTGACAGACTATATCTGTCTTTGGTAGTATATATCAAACATTTTGATGAATCGGATTTCATGCAATTTTGCTTAGAGGTAGCTGATTCAGTGTTATGAAGGCTTTTGTAAATTCTGAACTCAGTTTGTATTTTCTAAACATCATCAATTTTTCATTGGGAAACCCCTTTCCCAAGATGCAACCCCGGGCATCTCCCAATTGCCTTAACTCATTCACCCCTGAAATTTCATAATGAACTATTCCAACCTTTGAATTGGAAGAGTTCAAATGTGTCTTCAGGGGTGAATGAGTTAAGAAGTTCTGCATTGTCTCTGTATGAACCCCCCTGTTCCCATCAGAAGCATTTTTGTATTGAAATCTTCATATATAGCCTCTGTCATGTGAACCCACTAGTTTCACTTGAAGCCAATTTTATCGGAAACATTTTCAATCCTCTTCCAATTTCATTCGAAGCTATTTTCATTTCATACTTGGAGCCTGTCTGTAGCTGAAGACCCCATGATTTCATCTAAACTGCTAATTTTGTTTCAACCTTGGAATTCCCGACATTGTTTCAACCCTGAAACTCCTTATTTCATAGGAAACCTGGATCTCTTGATTCATTTCAACCCTGGAACTGCTTATTTCATTTCAACTTACAACTAATGATTTCATTTCAACCCTAGAACTCCTGATATTGTTTCAACCTTGATACTCTTTATTTCATGGGAACCATGGAACTCTTAATTCATTTCAACCCTGCATCCCTCCCTGGGAAATTCAATATTTCTTTTGAATCCATTCTCTGCTCTCTGGCAACCTGTGTTCTCAGAACTATTTTTGTATTTCTCCCTCATACCATCTTACTTCAACAGTGGTAAAAATGCTGACTTCGTATAAGTACTAAATATTTTGTTGTTTTGTATAATTTGTGTAAATTAAATTATTCCAGTTAAGATGTATGAAAAGTTGGAAGAATGTATGATACATGTTTGGACACACAAAAAAAATCTATAAGAAGGGGAGTGTCCGTATAACATGATCTTAACATTCTATTAGACGGTCAGTAGCCAACGTCACATGATAAATGACCAGGGCAGCCTTCCCTTATTACGGGCGTCAGACTGTTCATGATTAATAACTATTACACTGAGGGTCATTGTCCACTTGTGTCAGGCTGACACTGTGGAAGTGGTAGGACCAATGTAGTGGTCAGTTCTGTAGGACTCTGGTCAGCAGGTACGTGTTATAGTGATCTACGACCTATAGAAATAGTCTAGGCACCTGCATGCCCTCATTGCATTGGTCAAGCTTTTGACGGTTAATTGATAATCTAGAGAATGTATATAGACAAGCAAGATTAGCTTGTCTGTTACATGTTCTTGACCATATTGGTCATTGAACTCTACATGGTCAGTTTGCAGTCAGTATATGGCTAACGGTCAAGATTTTGACCATTCATAGGATTCACTGCATTATAAGGTATTAAACAGAATTTTTCAGTGGACATTTTCTTGACCATTGTGTTTTGTGTTTTTCTACCTCGCTGTCATTTGGCAATCAATTCATGGCTGATGGTCAAGTGATTAGCCGAGCGGGTCATTACCTTGGGCAGGTGACCTTATCAAATTTCGCTAATCTGTTACATTTGACATTATGTGATTGCATGATAATGAAGGTCATTGAGGGTCACTTATTGTGTCTCAGTCACACACAATAAAATAATTAGGTCAAGATTAAGTATAGGTTTATGGGCTGTGGAAATCATTTTTGTGTAAATATACTTCTTTCAAAATTTATACATGTAGCTATATTTATCCCTGTACCACTGCCAAAATCTGTGACTAATATTACGATGCAATAGAAATGTATTTCCAAGCCTAACTATAGCTTTTATAAGTCATTTTTGACAAGACAAGAAAACTATACCTTGCAGAACTCACAAAAAAAAAAAAAAAGATAAATAAAAATAAAATAAAATCTGAGTGTAAAAAACGCAACAGAGCCAGACCAGGAATCGAACCCAGGACCTCAGATAACTATACTGTCGCTCTAACCAACCATGCTACCTGGTCAACAGCAAGACCCAGGTTCTTTACTAGAACAAATATTTTCCTTAATTTATAAATAAAAAACTGTTGGTCAGATTGTTATTTAAAAACTTGAAAGAAAACTTCTTTTCTAGAACTTATTGTCCTAAATTTATCAATGGAAAATGGTTTTGTCTCTGAAATATTTGCTTCATGCGACCACATTTATATGTAATGATTGAAGTGAAAGTTAAATTAGATTTGTGTTTCCCTATCAGCTCAGGGAAATGAAGTACTTATAAATGTCATGAATATTCATACTCAGGAATATAATAAATCTAAAAAAAAACCTGTTTTGTTTACATCATTGTGATGCTGAGAAATTTGCAACCTCATGCAGATATATGTGATTTTGCATAAAGCTCACCTTTTGCAGAGATTTTAGTAAACAAATGGTTCTACATTTAAGGTATTCTATCATTTTTCCTTCCAAGGAAATCTGTATTCGTCATTTTCTGGATGGTAATAAAAATAGAATAAAAAAATACTGGATTAGCATCTACACAATATTTAAAGAAAAAAGAAATAAAATCAAGGAATATTTCATACTTTTGTCTGATAAAAATATTTTGAAAAGTCATGGTTTCAATATCGTGAAAAAAGACAGTCCTAACTTTCACAATACTCTGTAAGAAAAACAGAATATTTAACTCCAGAATGTAATTTATTGCTGATGTTTAGGCCTATGGGCAAATTGATATTGATCTTTGTGACATTTTAATACTTGTTTTGTCTCGAGGCCGTGACCGACTTGCATAAACTTCGGGACAGGATGTTATTATATTTCAAATTAACTTTACTAATATATTCACAGGTCAAAGGTCATTTTCCTTTTTTTTTTTTCAAATATTTTTTTATTTATTACCTACAAAGGAATATTTATATCAAAACTTTCAGTGGGTGACTGAGAAGAAAATATCAGCTTTTGAAATGAAAATACTGTAGGTGCTTTTAAAAACGATGACAGTATTGATAATTTTTCCTCATTAAAATTCCAGTTAGAAAATTACCCGAAAAATTATTCAGTATATTTTTCCAATTACCAAAAACCTTTTTTAATGAGGTCAAGATTTTTTTTTTTAACAGGGAAATTTAAATGAAAGTAGAAATGATGAGCAACAACACCACTGAATCTGGTACAAAATGTAATGTTTGATTGACATCCTAAGTGCTGACATGCTTTGGCCAAAGGGAGGCCGTCTTCAGTTACACAGTTACATGATGTTTGCAACTATGGTACAATAACAATGAGTGAAATTTAAAGTTGAATCTGCAGAAATGTAAATATACTTGGCAGTTCAATATTTACATCAGGCAATCAAGATATCAGTTTTGCCTAAAAATACCTTTGACAGGTAGATAACAATAAAAAGGTTAAGGACAATTTGGATTTAAAAACTTCCTTCTTTTTAATTCGCTATTATGCTAGCCCAGGGGTCGTCAAGTATCTTAGAAATTGAGCGAAATAGATACTACATGTTTATATTTCATAATTTCATTGACCTTTATAAGCCAAGAACCTTTTATTTCCGAAAATAGTAATAATTTTATCATCTAATTATAGAAATGTGAGAGTTGATTTCTTATTGATTTGTGCAAGGATTCCTTTATATCAAGTCAAATATATGTGATTGTTTGTTTAATTAATTTAGTTGTCAACTGTAATTGTAACTGCTACAGATGTTTATAAATCATGAAAGTTTAATGAACTTCTAAATTTATTAAATTGGTATACAAGCTAGCCAAATGTGATGTCAAAACAGGACAAAAATCATGGTTGAAATATTAAAACGCAATATTCTAGTGAAATATATAATTTATCATTTTGAAAGTTTTAATTTTTTATGAAACAATATTTAAGTGATTATTTGGTAAAATTTGTTTAAACTTATCTTATAAGTGTGGAAAATATCTACCTTTAAATATGATATTTCACAAAATGCACACATATTAAATATTGGACAGGGGAAGCTACAGAAAGACTAGATGACAGTTATATATGGTTTTGCTAATGATTGGAAGAGGAACAGTGTGTTATTTATCGGAAATACAGTAAATTGTATCAACAATTTATTACATTTAGACGTCTATGTGGCAACAGATGTCTGTCACCGATCGTTCAGACATTAATACCATCGCAGAGTAGTGTTTTAAAATTAGCACTCAATGTTAGTCATATACAAATTATCAACAACAGCTGTAGGTCATAATTTTCATAATTCAGGTAAAATTTCCACTTTGTAACAGAAATGTACTTCGAAGTATGATGCAAAAATTGATTTGTAAATATTAATGGGACTTCTCGTAATATCTTCCACATCAGAATTACAGAGAAAAAAGAAAAGCAGACAAATAATTTCTGGGTGTGTCATAATAATTATGATAAAATCTTTTATAAATTTATTTATTTATTTAAAAAAAAAAAAAAAAAAAATTTAGTTGATTAGGGATCGAAATAATAAAATGCTAACACTATTATAAAACTTTCGTGATTGGTACAAAACTTGACCTTTGACACCATGTATAATTGAAATCACTGATGATAGTGCAATGCATTGTAGATTTCAAGGAAATTGACATCAGCGTTAATTTCAATAAGACAGAAACCGATTGATATTTCTTAACCAAATCCTTTTTTTAGAGAGTTCATTTTATACAGGTTTTCTAAATAGGTTTAATTTATAATAAGATATTTAAGCATTGGGACCAATAATTAAAAATTTCTTTTGCATATATGTATATTTGTTTATTAAGCTATGATTTATAAATCCATTTCAATAATATATGATGCATTCTGTTTACCAAAATGAAAGTCATACATTTCATTATTTCATACATTTTTTTTTTTAGATATATTTAGAATATATCTTGTGAAGTAATTAATTCAGTGAAATTATGATGTTAAGAAAAAATTCTTATAAATTTAAATTGATGTTTTAGTAATGTACAAACGGAATGCCTAAAATGTTTTTATGCTTAATATGAATGATTCACAAAAATTAAGGATATGTGCAGTAATTCTGAGTATTTGTCATGCAAAATCGTTAATTAAGTGCTAAAGTACATGATATTTCCTTGTCTGACTAAGCATTGTGCATCATAACATTGAATACTTGGTCAGGGGTCAGCATAACTGACCAGTGGACATTTGCTGGACATCAAGCGTCCGCCATGGACATAAAAATCATGTAGTGGCCGTCTCGGACCATTGAAGCCAGACGTGAGTTGTCACCGTTTACGAGGTGCCAATCATTTAGTTTCTCACTATCTACCCATTAACTAGCAATTATGCTGTCAGACTTATGGAGTCTCGATATCTTGGACGGAAAGTCCTCATTGTTTTTGCCTTTGAAATCAGAATTCCTTAGAACTTGTTTTTTGCTTAAACACACTCAATTTATTCCAGAAAGCACCTTAAATTAATAATAATATTTATTGTTTAAAGATTTTTGCCACACAGTTTTTTCCTCTGTAAAAAAATTGAAAGGTTAATGATTCTGTGACATCCCATTATGGGATGATATCGATTTATGAATAAATGAAAATATCAGTTCATTTTTTCTGTCATTTAAAACTTTACTGTTCTAATAAAAACTTTTTTTTTTTTTTTTGCTGCGTTTGAAACCAATGTAAAAATGATATGCTCTAGATTTAGTTTTTTTTTATATAAAACTTCATTTCTTAACAAGATTTTGTTAAACTCGAAAGTCAGGTATGGAAGTTTGTTGAATGAGTTTGAATTTCAGGGTTCGAAGGTCAAGGCCAGTTATCCCCGTTACTATAGAAATTTGTCGAACAATGACCCCAGTTTGCACAGGAGCAGGGGCGTTAATGTCTTATCGGTGTTTTTCAATTTTTGTTTTTTGAACATTTTCTAAATAATTTTCTCTGTTTTGTGTTTCATAGGCGAGACAAGCGAAGGCCATGGAAGCAATTTCTAATCTGGAGATCCCCGGAGAGCTGGCCTACATCTACAGCAAACTGGACGGTAAGTCACATGTCTGTAGTCTATAGCGCTCCCTTAGTCTGTCTTCCTCAGTGAGGACTCAACTGGTGATGAAAGACCACCTGTCAATTATGATCACCTGTCTAAACTACCCTGTATATAAAGATGACCTTTATATAAAGATCACTGTCAATATAGACCACCTGTATATAAAGACCACTTTTTTTTTTTTACGAAGATCACTGTAAAAAAAAAGACGATCTGTATAAAAAGATCACTGTCAATAAAGACCACTGTCAATAAAGACCACTGTCAATAAAGACCACTGTCAATAAAGACCCCCTGTATAAAAAGACCCCTTCTTTTTTTTTACGAAGATCACTGTAAAAAAAAAAGACGATCTGTATACAAAGATCACTGTCAATAAAGACCACTGTCAATAAAGACCACCTGTATATAACAACCACCTGTCCATGAAGACCATATGTTCTTGAATGCTTTTATTCTTATCTTTAATGTAACAGCTGAGAAAAAGCTACTGAACATTTGTTTTCACACTAAAAACAATATGAAAAGATTTTTTTTTATTCCAAAATTTCCTTGCTTGCAGACTGGCAGTCGGTACACACCGAACGTCATATTGGACCGGTAACTGACCCGGTAGCTCATTTGGATCAAAAGTACCAGCTTCCGATGGACGTCGATTCGCACGTATTCAGCAAATTCGCCAACATTTACTTCAGGGTAAGTCGAATAGCACACACTACGCTCAGTCATACAAAATGGATGCAAACCACACTAAACGTCTTGATCCCGGAAAGATGTATGTTGGAGTTAGGTTTCGGTTTTTGACAGCAGCATGATGCACTTTTTTATCCATATCAGGATATGTGTATTTTGACGATTGGCTTACCAGAGATGTCCATAGTACTTGGACCAAACTGCATAAACAACATCAAGAAAAGAGATTGCGATTGTTATACTGGAGATGTCGGATCAATTAAGGGTTTTTTCATTGTCTAGAGGACTCCTACAAAATCCTTCAACCCGGAAGGGGGATTCCATATTCGTCACATCATACAGACACACAGAATGACATCTACTAATTATTCTAATCCTGAAAGGGGGGGGGGGGCTCAGCATTTATTGCCTTATATGGTCATACAGATATCGTCGACAAAATCTTGCAATCTTGAAGGGGGTCCGCAATGGCCACCGCATACAGGGATGCAGATTATTTGCCTCGTACAGTCATACCCTACAGTCATACTGTTACCCCAATATGTTATGAAATTGAAGGCTATTGACAATACTAATCCATTTCAGAATGATCAAGATTTTTTCAAAATGCATGAAAAAATAACCAATTATCACTGTTTTTACAATGATTCTAGCATAAATGAACTAGAATCTGGATAACCTTACCTTGTTATGAGTATTTAGTTGGTATTTTGTCATTTCGCTGCCGTAAATATTTATTTTACTGGCAGCGATGTGCAGAAGGGTTCTTCTCTGACAACCTAGGCTTTTCTTATAAAAACTAGAAAGAATATTCTAATGGGGAAAGAGGTTAGTGATTTTTCTACCCCTTTTCTCCACGGGCCTGTGCCCTTTTTGCTTTGAGAAAATATCACCCACAAAAAGCATGATTTTTTTTGGGGAAAAAGTAATTTTTGCATTGATTTTAGGAAAGTACAGCAATTTATTCAAGGAAAGGGGGCCTTATTCCAGCTCCAAAATGACTTTAGAAAAATTATGGAAGGCCCAGGGGAAAAAAATGTTTTGATCAAAATTAAGTGTTGTTAATGATGGTTCCAGGTTCAAACCCACCCAGTAAGTATATATATATCAAAAAGTAGAAAACTGGTTTATGGACAAACAAATACTTGGTATTTCCGGCACTGCATGTCATGATTTTGTATGTACATGTATATCTTAATGATTGCTGGTTTAGAAAAGTAGAAAATGTATGTATGAACTTTTTATGTATTCATGAACTTTCTTTGATACGTTAAACTTCTCAAACTGGTTTTTCGGACAATTATACTTTCAACAGAAAACTTTGCATGACAATTGAATTACAAAAAATAATATAAAATAATTTAAATCCAACTTTCAGTAAGAAACATAGATTTGCTATCTGTCTTCCACTCTCCCCATATCATAAGCATTTAATAAAAATATTGCCATAATGTAGAAATTTTGGTTGGTGAATTCATGTTTACATACTGAAATAGTCTTGAATAGATTAATTCTCCTTTTACAAAAAAATAAATAAAAAAAAAATAAAAAAAATAGCAATAACAAAAAATATGACTGAAAAAAGTTCTACCTGGAATATGAATATTTCAGACACATTAATTTTCAGTTTCCATGAAAATGCATTTAATAAGCTCCACAAAACTTAAAAAAAAAAAATAATAATACAACAAATACGGTAATTATGTGTGACACTTGGAAATTGACGTGGTGGAATGACATCCTAAGTTGGAATATCGGTACTGCATGAATGAATGTTTGCATGTTGGTGATTTCAGAATCCCGATTGGGGCGTTCTTAAGGCTCCGATAAAGGCGGGGCTCACTCAGCTCCAGGGGGAGGACCTCAACAATCGCGCGGTGTCTGTCTTCAAAATGGTGGGTATCATGTGCTTGTAGATCACTGAATGTGAATGTTGTCTTGAAAATCTCGACCCAAATATGAAAAAATATTTTTCAGGGCCTCTAGATCTGTGCATTTGAAAAGTGTTGGGGCTAGCTTTCTTAAAATATTAAAAGCTGTATTTAATCCCAAATATGGAAGTGGTGAATTGCTATTATAGTAACTCCTGTCTAAACCGAAACAGCAACGAGAACCAAAGAATTATTTGGAATATACAGATCACCTGATTACACAGGTTATATAAGCAGTGTGAAAACTGATAAAAAGTCTGGTTTATACAGGTTTTTAGGTTTAGTCGGAGTTCAGTTTAGACAGGTTGTTATGTTTATAAGGAATGATCCTATTATTTTTTATGTATGCATTTTTCACAAAGTACCATACCGTATTCATCCTCAAATAAGCCCAGGGGATTAACACATAATCTGTGACTCAAAGCAGGGAGGTAGAGTGATCATATTATTGCCTGGCATTTTTACTGAATTGCAACTATATATGGGTGGGCTTATTACCAGGCATAGGCTTATTGCCGAACAAATATTGCATTGCAAACATCTTTACTATCACGAATAATGCTGCAGTTTGAAGATATGTATTCTGCAGAATGAAATTGGTTTCTAATCATACAGAATATTTTTACCAACTGTCTTTCCTGCTGGTGTAAGTATATATATCTGGGTCAATTTTTAAGACAAGAAAAAAGTAAAAATTTAAGCAACAGAACTTATTGGAATGCATTTCAGGTCATGTTAATCCATGACTTGATATTAGATTTCAGACAGAAATAATTAAAAAATCAAAATGTATTCATTTTCGTGTCACTTAGATTTTAAAATCATTATGTGGAATTTAAGAAATTCAGTATTTATAATAAAATTGTTATTTCTCTTGAAGATTTTACGATACATGGGAGATCCCCACCTGAGTAAGAGGAGAGAAAAGGCAATGGCTGACTATATCGTACTGATGGTAAGTCGCTTACACAGGGCACACAGGTTTTGTCCTCCATTAGAGAGACAGACAGATGAATACAGTTTTCAGCACATCTGTCTATTCATGGCTCCAGACAAATTGCAGGAATATGTTATCATACATGAGAAGACACTCAGTTTTGTAGGAAGTCATCTGATGTTTTACTCTGAGAATTTTAAACTCCCTCTAAAAGTCAGAATTTCCTTACAGTTGGCTGTAATGTTAAAATTCCTAATTATTTGAAATCCAGTTTATAAGCAATTAAGTTATTTTCTTCTTGGATCAATGGTAATTACATGAACCAATTTAATTTATGAGTACTGCTCAAAAGAAATGAAATAATGATACAATTGCTGAGCATGAAGATTAGGATACACATATGCTACCAGGATACCTTGGGATCTTATTTCATATACTTATGCTTATATATTTAATGAAAACATTTTGCCATGTTGCTTAAAGAACAGGTCTTCTGAGCCTCTTGTCTTTTTTATGATTTTATAATTGTGACACGTCTGTTTTGTTTCTGCGACACAGGGTCTGAACAACGAAGGACTTCGAGATGAGATTTACTGTCAGGTGGCGAACCAGTGTTGGAACAACCAGGACCTCACCGCCATAGGACGGGCCTGGTGTCTGATGGCTGCGTGCCTCAGTGCCTTCCCACCCAGCGAAAAACTCTTCAAATACCTACTGAAGTATGTACAATATCATAAAGACATCAGCAATCATGTTGTTTCCTCGTTCACTTGAGGATGTGAAAAGAAAATTATTCAATGAAAAAAATGTGGTTGAATGCCATCCTTGCTGCTTCAGTGTGAAAAATGTCTGAATATTAAAATTATTTGATAGTTTTCCATGTGATGTCTGCAGTCTTGTTACGAAAATTTCCATTATGATACAAACTTTTTTTTTATTTCACAACAATTATGATATAAGTTATTTCAACTTGTATTAATCACTCTTTTTGGCCTGGATGTTAGGGTGCGGGGGGTCTTATTGTGGGAGGAAACTGGAGTACCCGGAGAAAACCTATTGAGGATACACCTATAATGTATATTACATTGTATGTTACTTAAATTTTCTCCAGGTTTGTTTCGGACGTTGGGTACAACGGCCATAAGATAACTTGCCAACACAAGGCGCTTCAGTGTGCCAAAATGCAGCCCCAGTTAAGCCGCAGTTATCCCCCCTGTTTACTGGAGTGGCACGCCATTTTGCAGTGTACAAACATGGCGCTACCTGTTAAGTTTGCCGATAGTAAGTATATTATATTCATAATAATAATAAGATAAGCTTTATAGTTCATAACACTTTGAGCCCTAAACTCTTTTGATAAGTGATTGACATGAAATGTATAGTATTTACCGACCTTCGTGTTGTAGACTTTGGAAAAGTTTCATTGACGTTTTTTTCCTTAAGACCATAAAAAGGTGTCATTTTGAACTAAATCTATAGTGAATTTGATGCAGATTTGCAGTAATGTCAATTCAAGAATAGATGATTATTCATTTTTGTGTTAAAAATCAATATTTTTCGAGGTTTTACTTTTT
Source organism: Mizuhopecten yessoensis (assembly GCF_002113885.1). Classification (NCBI taxonomy): domain Eukaryota; kingdom Metazoa; phylum Mollusca; class Bivalvia; order Pectinida; family Pectinidae; genus Mizuhopecten; species Mizuhopecten yessoensis. The sequence continues at coordinate 1,217,464 of NW_018407509.1, forward strand.
AAAACTCCATTTTAGCAAAAATATTCACTAATTCAAACTCTGTCAGAAATTTTGTTCTATACTCAATGGTGTTAAGGCTGTGACAACAAATTTGCATCAAAAGCCTACATAATTAGAAAAAATGGAATTAAACAAAAATAAATTCATTGATGATGCTGCAATATATATATGATCGACATTAACTGTTCTTCTCCAATTCAAGACAAGTGGTGTTTTAATTCCCAAAAAAACTTGGGCGTGCAAAGACGACTGAACAAACATATTTATAAATAAACTTAAAAGTTGAATCTCGTCAAGAGACTTTCCCTATCAAACAACCCTCTTAGCATCTTAAATCCTTGCTCAGGGACCACTTCGAGCCTTCCTTGGGTTGGTCTCTTAATAAAGATTAGATTGTGTGTGGAAAAAAAAGAAGAAGAAATAAAATGATTTAACTCTGCAACTTTTTATTTAGATGTAAGAATGTACGGACCTGTGGAGTCATGGACGTCCGGAGAAATCTTCACAAGTCATCTCGTCAGCAGTCGGTACGCCGTTCTTCTACGAATTCTGCAATCAGATGTCAAATAACAGCTTTATAGATCAAACTTTGTTGTTTTAAAACACATTTTTAAAGAAATTTTCATAAAAGCATGAACTTGCTGTAAATGGAGACATATTTTTATCATACATTCTTCCTGGAACAAGACTGAATTCAAGACAGGGTCAAAAAATTTAAATTTTGAAATTCTCTTAAGATACAATATATCAAAGAACATGAATTTCACTATAACACTTGTGTTAACCGATTATTCCAATAGTACCGTATTTATCCTGCAATAAGCCCAGGGGTCACCATATAATCTATTATAAAGGAACTTGAAAAGCTTAATATATTTTGTAATTTGAACTTAAAATAGATTACTGACATTTTTTATAAAAGTAGTCACTGTATGAGACCAAAAGTGAGTTCACTTGAACTTAATAATTGGTGACATTTGTCTTCATCTTTTCCAGGGGCCTGAAGGAAAATAAATTCGGCTGGACGGTGGTACTTCAGGAGGAGACCGATTTTTACGAGTTGATGGGATATGACTACGTCCTTGACCTTCTCAGCGAGATGGAAATTCCCCCAGGGTTCCCTGCCAAGCCTGCCTACTTCCTTGTGTCACGAGACAAGATGCGGGAACCAGTTGGGGTCGTACATCGTCTGTACAAGGACTCGTGAGTATCCACAAGTCTATAATTAATCAGTAGTGAAAATCGTAACATTGCGATATAAAAGAAAAGACTTCAGTTATACCCAATAGTATTATTTGTTTTATAGTGTGACCTTACATAGTAGCTTGACATTATAAAATCACTTGTGTTAATTTGGTATTTCTATCGTACATATTTTGTTACCGTACAACTCGGTTTTATATAATGTGATAACTTTACCAAAAATGGCAGCGTTTCCTGATATGACATTGTTGCTTTAAATTTTACTTTGATTGTATATCATAGTTTTGCTGTATGTGGTAATATAACCAAAATGACATAATATTTCCTTATTATCACTTAACACTTTTTATGCTAGTTTTATACTGTTTGATATTTTTAACAAATACCGTACTTATCCTGCAAGAAGCCCAGGGGGGACCAACACATTATCTCTGACTCATAATGGGGGTTTGGAGAGGGGGGGGGGGCTTACTTCAGAACAATGAAATAATATTTAATGGCATTTCTACTGAAATGCAGTAGCTATGGGTGGGCTAATTACCAGGCATGGGCTTATTGCTGGATAAATGTCATAAACAGCGTAGACAATGATTTTGTATGCTTGCAGACCGCACAGTGTTGACAAGGACAGGTTCATGGTGCTAATGGGAAGACTTCCAGAAATGTTGAAGGTTGAAGCACCACGACTAGAAAACCGAACATTCACACCACGCACAAAAGAGAATGACGACGAAAAGAAAATAGAATTTTCGATGACAAGTGCACTCAACCGACGTCCGACTGAGATCATGCTGGATGGTCTGTCTGCAAATTCTGTTCTGAATCTGCGATACACGAAACGGAAAGCTCCAGGACCGCCGCCATCGGTCACGAGTAACGGTCATAACGGACACCATGTGACAAATGGTCTCAGCAATGGGCACATAACTCCAATCTTGGAGGACGAAGGTGCCGATTTCGGATTGGCGGGATCTAAATTAAATCAAAGGTACAATAATGGATTACCTAACGGAACGCCACGTATACAGGATTTAAGCTCTACGTCCAAACTGAATGCTAGATATACGAAATCGTCAGCGGTGGCGAAAAGGATGAAAAACGGAGCCGCGGATAGGATTTCCAGAAGGGACCATGGTTTGGAAAAAATGTCAGCATCATCAGACAATATGTCAGTGGGGACTGGGCAGGAATCCGATTGGTCTCACTGGGTCGAGAATGTGTTCAACAGCGCACTCAATGAGCATGTTGATACGCTGAGTGACGCACGGTCGATGGAAAACCGCCTGAAAGGTGGGGGTAAGGGTGTCCCCGGTCCGGGGATGCAGCCTCCCCCCGCACCCCCTCTGTCACTCCCTCTAATGAGCAATGTGAACGTACTGCCAGTAGGGGGAGCCACTGGGCTAGGATCTCCACCATCCACGGCACAAGGTAGCACAGGTAAGGGAGATAACTCTTTTTTTTATTCAACGCATAACAACCAAGTCCCTTGAAAGCTTCAGTTAGATTAAGATGCATGACTTTTTGCAAGGCTGGTAACATACATGGGTTGTTGTTTTTTCATGATGATCTGATTTTGTTGCAATTTTTTCTGCCGAAAAATACAACACCATGAAATTGTAGAAAATTATTGCATCGTTATCTTAGCATTTTCTACCATTGTTACAAGACTGAAAAAAGATGTGGAAAAAAACCCATTGTTACAAGACTGAAAAAAGATGTGGAAAAAAAAGATCCTATTGAATTGACAATTCAGAAAATTCGCAAAAATAAGGGGGCATAAAAAGATATACTTTTACAGTAATTCTAAAGTTTTGTCTGAATATATATTTTTAGACATCCTTCTTTGTGGTCTGTGTTGACCTATTTTCTCATTTACGGTTTATTTCGACAGACACCCTGATGCAACAGATTCAACAACAGTTGGCGGTCCAACAGATGGCGCAACAGCAGGCCCAGCAACAGGCCCTCGTGCAGGCGTACCTAAGTCAGATGGTACGTAAAACCAGTAATCTCTTATTAGTTATTAATTATGAATTTCATTTTGATTCATGGGATGCTTCGTTCAATTAATTATAGCCAAAAAACAATTTATAAAACAGTTATGTCACTAACACATAAGTTATTAGGGTAAAATACTGAATTTCGTGAATATATTTTTCTGAATTTTGCTTCAAATTCAAATTGCCAGATGAGCTCTATGATAAATGATTTTGTTTTGTTTTATCCTGGATGATTTTTTTTGTATTTTGTTTTAAGAACCAATTACAAGCCCAAGCTCAAGTTCAGGCCCAGGCTCAGATGCAAAACCAGGCAGCTCGGCAACAACAACAACAACAAGCCCTGTTTCAGTCGGCACAACAACAGGGCTTACAACAGCAGTTCTTACAGGCAGGCTTAGGAGGTGTCAACGGGGTACCTGGCCTACCTGGGCTGGGGGTCCCCAACGGAATGGTACCGAACATTGTGAGCCCCGGTTCCAGTATGAACTCTGTGGGACCTTCCCCATTTATGACTCCCAGGGAACAGCCGGTGAACGGCTCCGTAGCATCTTCATTTAGTACTACACAAATGTTGCCGGTGGCAGGCATCAACACAACTCAGACAAATGTAGGGGGCGTGCCAAAGAAAGTGTATAAAATACGGACACAATTTGAGGGTCGCACCGAGACCAACGAGTTCAAACCGGCTGAGCACATTCCACCCCTCATTACAGCCAATCACGACAAAAGTCTACAGATCACTGAACAAAACTCAGAAAGTGAGAGTCATAAAGTGCGACAAATGACGCTCCCCACGCTTCATCCCCCACCCCCTCCAGCTTTCCAGGATCAGTCTCTTGTCAGTCCCAGAATGCCAGCCATGCCGCCAGCACCGCCTCCACTGCCAGAGATACCCTTAAACGGCGACTCATTTAACAGGGAGGACGGCACATTCACCTTCACAGATAAAAAGGGCCGTGCAAGAACTGTAAGAATCGGCCGTGTAGTGTGGCCTCCGCCAGTGGAAAAAGAATCCAAGTCACGCCCAAATGTGGGCCGACTCGAAATTGACGAGGGCGTGGCTAGCTCTATCGAGGAGCAAGTTGGTGCTCGTACACAGCAGAAGAAACCGGCACCGGCACCACCCCCTCCACCACAAAAGGTTGGTCTTCATGAGTCATAGTTGCAAAAGTGTTTCATTCATTGGTACATATTGCTATTCATTTCAAGCATAATTATGATTGACCCTGACATTTAAAGAAAAGTAACCCATTACAGTTTTATACAATTTTTAGCAGACCTGGCCTGAAGGGCCAAGTGAGCTTATGCTGTGGTGCAGTGTCCGGCATTAATTTTTTACTTTAAACAACTTCTTCTTAATAACCACAAAGCCTAGGGTGATGATATTTTTTGCCAATAGCATGCTCAAATAAAGGGCTACCAAGTTTGTTCAAATGAATGACCTTCACTTGTATTCAAGGTCACAGGGGTCAATTGTCTAAAAAGAACTTTAAACTTCTTCTGAATAACCAAAATAACTAGAATGTTGATATTTTGTGAAGAGCATGCTAGGATGAAGGACTACCAAGTTTGTTTAAATGAATGATCTTGATTTTCAAGGTCATAGGGGTCAAATATGTTTAAAATCTTTAAACAACTTCTTTTGAATAACCAAAAAGCCCAGGATGTTGATATTTGGCCAGTGGCATGCTAAGATAAAGGGCTACTAAGTTTGTTCAAATGAATGACCTTGAATTATATTCAAAGTCGAGGGGGTCGAATATGTTTAAAATCTTCAAACAACTTCTTCTGAATAACCATAAAGTTCAGAATGTTGATATTTGGTCATTAGCATGCTTGGATGAAGGGCTACAAAGTTTGTTTAAATGAATGACCTTGAATATGTTTAAAATCTTAAAACAACTTTTTTTGAATAACCAAAAGGCCCAGGGTGATGATATATAGCCTGGAACAGGCTGGAATGAAGGGCTACTAAATTAGTTAAAATGAATGATCTTGACTTATATTCAAGGTCTAAGGGGTCAAATATGTTTAAAATCTTTTAACAACTTTTCCTGAATAACCATAATGCAAGGAATGTTGATATTTGGCCAGTAGCATGCTTGGATGAAGGATTACCAACTTGATTAAAACGAATGACCTTGAAATATCTTTATAACCTTTAAACAACTTCTTTTGAATAACCAAAAAGTCAAAATGTTGATATTTGGCCAGTAGCATGCTTTGATGAAGGGCTATCAAGTGTTTTCATTTGAATGACCTTGACCCACCTTCAAGGTCTTATTTGGTCAAATGTGTATAAACCTGTAGATGACATAACCTCAATAAACAAAAGGTCTAGGGTGGTGATATTTGGCAAGTCGTATGCTGAGATTAAGGGCTATCAAGTTTGTTCATTATAATGACCTTGGTAGACTTTCAATGTCACAGGGGTCAAATGCGTTTAAATCTTTTAACAGGCTCTTTTGAATGACTTAGTCATAAATACTGACATTTTGCCAGAAGCTTTATTTTAGTCGACTTTTAAGGTTATAAGTGTGAGATTAATACCAGGTGAGTAATGCAGGCCCATTGGGCCTCTCGTTTGTTACCATTTTAATCTTTTTATTTTTTTGCCATAGTTCAGAATAAGAGATTTAGTGAAAACAAAATCTTTTTTTTTTGTATAAAAGGGTAAAGTTTTCTTGCTATAACTCTGGAAAGCCCCATTAAAAAATGATAGCAGAAGGACTGTGCAGGCCTAGTCAACAGTGAAAGTTAATTAAGTAATGTTGATGGTTTCCCAATAACTGTTTCAGCATGAACCGGTCAAGTCAACCAAGTCTCTCACAGAGTCTGTTCATCTTGCCACTCTCCAACTGTTGGAGCAGAAACTTGGAGCCAAGAGAGCGACCCCGCCTCCATGTAAGTAAAGATAATGAACATTCCTTTGTATGGAGACCATTCTAGGCCATGAATATGCCCACAGAAATATTTATCACATATAAGGCCGTTTTTCTTTCGTTTGTCATACATTTTGTAAAACCCAACCATTTTTTAAAAAATCTACTTTTTTTTGCCAAAAAGAAAATGACTACCAAGTATTATAGGCCTCCATCTTGAAATAGTCGGTGTAAATGAAAGTTTTATTTTGATGTCAGCAGCCCCTCCACCACTACCCAAGACCCTCCCCCCAGTCACACCGCCCCCTACGCAGCCAGTCCTGGTAACCAAGGTGATTGAAGTGGCGCCTCCTCCTCCTCCTCCGAAGAAAGAGAAGAAGATGAATATTGACTTCTCCTCACTGGAGCGTGTGGTGTGTCGGCTCTACCCACAGGGCAAGGAAAGTTATCTAACCTACAACAGTGTGCCCTGGTCACTCAACGTCCGCAAAGAGGTCAGTTTACCATCATTCCCAATATGACTCGAGTACGGTCAGACAATTTTTAAACATGATTTAGTGTAAGGCACTTTTGAAGATAACATCTATATAAAATATTAATGTCAAGAAAAAAACTTTTTCTTAAAACTGGTATCAGTAGGATGTTTGAAAATCATGACTTTTTTAATTTACCTTAAAAAAAACAAGGAGGACTATAAAATGGTACTGTATACTGAGAATTCTTTGCCGATCGAGTCAAACTTTCGCCCTTCGGGTAAACAAATCTTCATATCTCCCTCAGATGAATGCAATACATGTAATAATATACAGGGTTCTCAAACATAATGAAATATATGAAAGTTTTAGCCACTAATATATACATAGTGAAAATGAAAATATAGAGGAAAACTGGAAAAGACAATACCCGGTAGCAAAATAATTAAACAAAAATTGGATAGATGACATGTGAATATTGGTTATACTCATCCCCAACCAAACATAGTCCATAACTAGTATTGTGATTCTTTTACTGTCTGTATCCACAGGTGTTCCACCCACGAGAGCGCCTGGAGAATGTCGACGCCCTCCATATCATCTTCTGTCAGGTGGTACAGGACGTTTACAACCTCGGGTGCATTCGCATCGGCAAGGATGAACGTATAAAGATGAGGGGCATGCTGGGTAAGGGCAGACATTTTGTTCTGGCAGGGACAGCCATTGTTTTGTTTCTTTTGAATGCTTATGGTGTATCTGATTGATTGTACTGCAAATGAAACAGCTGAAAATCTTACTTATCGTAAATCAAAAACCTCTTATATTATGGGATGTAAGATATTGTGTTCATGCATGGTCATATAATCTTCATTAATTGTATGTAAGATTTTTTGTTATGGATGTCACCCTGGTAAAATACTAGCTGCCTCTTACCGACTCCGCTAGGGAGAAACTCTCTTTAGCTCATTCGGTAGAGCGTTACACTAGTAAGCCAGAGGTCCGGGGTTCGCCTCCTAGTGGAGACATTTAAAAAAAAATATGATCTCTGTTACATGGAATACGATTTTGTTCATGGGATCTTAAGATTTTTATTCAAGATGAATAACAATTTCATTCTTTAAAAAGTCATTGGATAAGATCTCTTTTCTTGAGGAATTCAGATTTTCATCAATTGAATACAATATTGATTTACGTTCACAGAGAATTACGGAATAAATAGAACAAACTACCAGACTGGTGACTTCTCCAATCAAGTGAAGAAGATCGTCGTGGACACAGCCAAAGAGTGGGGGGCATATTTCTCTCGCCTCTTCCCTGTTGCAGTAAGTTGATGACCAGTAGCTTGTCTGAAGTATATACAGTATATCCATATTATAAGGAAAACTTCGAATGATGTAAGCTTTCGACACCATCTTAGGACCTTTCCCAACTCAGGTTCAACACTGATGTTTGTCAAGGGATCGTAGAACACAGATCTGTGACGACATTTTGTCTTATGACGCTCATGACCATAGAGAGACATGTGACATGCGTCAGCAAGTATCGTTCTTAACATAAAACAAAACATCGAAATGTTGCCAAAAGATTTTGGGATTCAAAACTGTCATGTTCAGATTGGTGAATCTTGCATGAATTTCATATTTGTTCAACAGTTTTTGACATCATGATTTAATTTATTTAAACAGTTTGAAATATTAAAACGCTTAACTGCCATTTTTATTTCCTGCAATATGTACAGTATTTATATCCTGTAATAAGCCCATGTGGCCAATATCAAATGTCTGACTCAGTGGGAGGATGGGCTTATAACGGAACAGTGAAACAGCATCGGTTGGCATTTCTACTGAATTGCAATAAATATGGGTGGGGTTATTACCAGGCATGGGCTTATTGCCGGATAAGTACATACAGTAGGAAACCTAGATCTATATTTAGATCAAGGTCTGTTAAGTGCCTGTGTATTTTCCCACAATGGTCAACCCTTCCAACACTGTAGACCATAATGGACTCATCCATATCAATTTATGGTAGAGTCTACTAAAGTTACATAGGGGTGAAAGCGTTAAAGTTTGTTTACAACTGGACATGACTAACATTATTCAAGTTTTCACGAATACGGAACCATGAATGTCAACAACGATTTCTATGAAGTCGATCTATACATGTTTAGGGCCAGTCAGAGAAAGGTACGGTGCGTTACATCGGTGTCAGCCATGCGGGGATCCGCCTCATCGACCGCGAGCAATCCATGGTCGACGACAACCTCGAAGTACTCGAACACTTCAAATTTGAGGACGTCATCGATATTGTCATGCCGACCAAGGACACAGTTCAGATTAACCTCAAAGACAAGTCCATGGTGTTCTACACAAATCGGGTAGGTAGACATGTAATTACTGATTAAAAAATCTGTATATCATTTCTAGAACGTTAAATATGATTGCCTTGTTTTAGGATATGATATTCTAAGACATATGATCATATGTCAGTGGTTCTTGTCAAACTTTTTCACAATATTTTGAGACTCCTCATCATTTAAAAAAAATAGAAATAATGTCGTGTATTTTCTTACCAGGTAATTATAAAAATGTGCCGTTCCCATGTTTTTCTTTTAATGTTATATCAGTAAAAGTCACGGACATAGTATAAGCAGCAAAGCAATGAATCCCAATTGATTGACTTTCTACAAATACAGTTTGCAAGTTCTTTCATTTAAAACCAACTTTTTTATATATATATATATATAGGTACTTGTACATGTATACTATGAGATTTTGATATATTCTGGACCGTTGTTGTAGGCACTGCAATTGAAACAGATGATTGACATGTACCTGACTGAAAGCGATAAGGTATGGTATATCTAACGATCTTTTTACCTTTAGTTAGCTCGGCGGAACTGTCTGTTGCGGGGTTCTAATTTTCGCAGTTTTTGAGACGATATCTTTCCTAAAAATATACATCCCACAAGATTCATAGAAATCAATCCATTCTTACTGTAGCACTATGTGTAGTAGACCTGAAATTGTTGAATAACAGATCCTGTGTAATTGAGTGTTTTATCAAATCTTCGAAAATTAGGGACCACAAAAAAAGATTTCCAAATAAGGTGCAGCATTTCTCTCTGATTATGACGAAATTACATTCATGCAGGTGCTTGATTTTACCAACAAAAATCTAATTAAGTATTTAAACTATTTTTATTAAAGACATATTTTGATTTTCCCTGCTATTCTCTCAAATATGTGCCGTATAATGTGACGTATGACTGGCTTCTACGTTGACAGGGTAACAAGTACGTCATAGCGACGAAGGACTACATCACAGGCGAATCCACGCTACTCAGCTTCAAGCGAAGCGAGATCATCAAGCTCGTTGATGCAGAAATTCCATTGGAAGATGGTGAGTGTTAGATTCTTGCAAAGTTTACTAAAGGAATAGTTTTCTGTTTTCATAGGGGTTTTGAGGTGTTAACTCCAGTGCAGCACTTCTACATTGAGTAGATGGCAAAGCCACCTGGAGTTAACAAAGTTTTTATTTTATACTTATTCTATTACAAGCAGGAGTTGTATGATGTTGCAGAAATTTATTATATGTTAGGGTTAATTTTATTTTTTTATCAAAATCAACTCCAGATACATCTATATATTTTGTATAAAATTAAATATTCAATTTAATTCAATTTTCGTCCAATCAAATTTTATAACTTATTTTTTTGCTTTACAGGTTGGCTGTATGGTTCGTTAAACGGTGTCCTTGGATACTTCCCAGCAGAATACGTCAAACCTCTACAAAGACACGAGGTCGAGAGGTCAGGGGGCATGAAGGTAACTGTCACTTACGATGGATTCTCTCCAGTTTTTTTTAGATTTCTAGGTATCATGATATCATTTTCATATAATATAATGCAAAATATGACATAGTGGGCAGTTGCATGTTGATCATTTATAAGATGAACCAAGGTCATGAGATTTCTTTGCATGGATACAGGATATGTCTTGATCAATCTCTTCAGCATCCTGTACACAGGTTAACAGTTATATGGTACCATTTAGGTAGTCAAGGTTACGTACAAAATGACCTTGGAAACCATGAGGTCAAGGTTACATTCAAATGACCTTGGAAACTATGAGGTCAAGGTTACTTACATATGACCTTAACAACCATGAGGTCAAGGTTACCTACAAATGACCTCGGCAACCATGAGGCAAAGGTTACTTACAAATGACCTAGGCAACCATGAGGTCAAGGTTACTTACAAATGACCTTGGCCACCATGAGGCAAAGGTTACTTACAAATGACCTTGGCAACCATGAGGTCAAGGTTACTTACAAATGACCTAGGCAACCATGAGGCAAAGGTTACTTACAAATGACCTAGGCAACCATGAGGTCAAGGTTACTTACAAATGACCTTGGCCATCCTGAGGTCAAGGTTACATACAAATAACCTAGACAACCATGAGGTCAAGGTCTTGCAATCACAAATGGTGTTTGCTGAATTATTAAAGTCATCATTTCACATTTGTTTTCTATCTTTGCAGGCCCAACTGACAGAGCATGTTGTCCACAGAATCATTCGACCTCCTAGCAGAGTGAGTAAATTACGTTTAAGTTTCGACATTTCTTGGACCATTTTTACGGAATTTAACGAAATTAAAAACTTACGCTAATTAGAGAAGCCACAGTAACTAAATTCATAAATCCTGAGAATTGGCAGTCAGTATTTATTTTGAATTTAAAAACAAAATTGATGATATTTTATTTTTTTTGTATGCGTTGTATTACAGACGGACGGTCACATAGACAACAGGAGCGAGACAAGTCAGGGTACCGTGGTTCCAGACGGTAAATTCTCCATGATGGAGTTCGCTCTCCTTCACTTCCGGGAGTCAGTCCAGAAGTACGTATTGTCGACGAAACTCTATGTGATAATGAGCTATTGTGAAATCAAACAATTTGAGTTCTTATTGACTTATTTCTGGTCACTTTATCTTATTTTCTCAAATGTTAACCATCACTCAGGAATGACTCGGATCATCCTTTGACAAACTTTGATCCTGGATGATGTGGTGTTTTCCTTCATGTTGCCTTTCTTTCTTTTTTTTGTGAGGAGGGGGGGGCCGGTTAAATCATCACTGACTGAAAAATACTTTTATGTATGAATAATATTCTCTTAGAGTTAAGGTTATATGCTTCCCGACACATAATGCCTGTGATTGAGTTACAGTTGTCTCCCTTAGCATGGCTTTAATGATCGTTATCTTACATTTGAGAATTACTGGGATGTACCAGTTAAATAAATCATCAATCGTTCAGGTCCAAGTTATCATTCATAAAAGTTATATCGAACTCTTTGGAAAAGGAGGTAAACATCACAAAGTGGCATACATCCATAATGCTATATTTTATGTGAAATCGCAAAATTTAAGTGATTTACAGCAGAGTCTTCATTATTGTTTATATTGTGGCCATTTTTCTTAACCGATGTTTTGGGAGTAAGAGGTTTGGCGAGGTTGGAGGGCAGGGGGGGGGGGATATGCAACTGAAAAGTGGTTCATTCTTGCCTGCATGCTGTACCAGTGTCCATCATTGTACGACCCACAAGGGAGGTAATTCCTTTAAGTAATCAACTGAAAGATGTTTAAACTAGAAAGATAATTATACAATAGTGATTTGATAGAGAAATACAAATTTGCATCAAGGAGAAAAGTACCTTACCAGAGTCAGAATTATATTTTTTTCTTTGTTTTTCTTGCAAAATTCAAGCATTGATATTAATTTTATTTTTTGTCAAAGAACTTTTCTTTTATTAAATATTGAAGTAGCAGTGTTACATTCAAAGAAAAGTTTTATTTAATTTAATTACCAAACTCATTTTCTTGTTAACCAGCCTACAGTTGACATAATGTTTGAATTAAGCTCTCATAACATATCTTATATATGCAAAGTTGTGATTGTATGAAAAAAATCTTAATTTTACAGGCGAGATCAAAGCAAATCATATAAACAAGGTAATAAGACAAACGGTCAGTTCTAGAGGTCAACTCTGAGGGGTCAGTGTCAGAGAGATTGACCCCAGTGACCTTTGACCTTTGTTGGGCGCACCAATAGTATACTGCTTTTGTACTGCATTAAGCATGCTTACTTTATACTGCATTGAAAACTGCCTCTGTCGGAGATAGTCATTTGCTCTGCTGGAACATGAATGCTGTTTGCGTATAATTCTGTCAATACGAGCGCTTATTTACTAAACTGTACTGTTGTGATAGATACTTGATGATGGCGGACAGTTTCTTAAAAAAATAAAAATAAAAAAAATAAGATAAAAATTCAAAATTGAATTTCCGAAATATATTTGTTCTGGTTTATATACAAACCTGTTACAGCTACTGTATGTAATGAATGTTTCTTGTTTTTTTTACGGTTTTCTTGAAATTTGTCTGCCATTATTGAAAATCCCTGCTGTACGGTTTGTGCATGATATTATTATTCAGGTGCCGTTTCTTTTCTTATTTTGACAGCCATTCATCTTTCATTGTTGTGATCTGAGCCCAATCAGAAACCGTTTTACTGCTTATTTGGTTATGTCAACTTTAATTCAAAATCTCAAAAACAAATGACAGCTGAATTTTGCTGATGATATGTTTGATTATTTTCAATTTCATCAAAATAAAAAAATAATTTTATTTTTTTTATTTTTTTATTAAGGACAAATTTTAGAAATACTGTCATTATATAATCACCACTGTCTGGAAACTGTGTTACTTTTAGTCAAAGATATTGAAATATAATACTATTTGACCTTACTGACCACAATAGGTGGTATTTTAGGGATATTGTGAAACCTGTCCAAACTGGACATATGCATTGTTTTGGATTAGACAGGTTTTCAGAGTGTACAGGTTCAATTTACATAGATAAAACTGTAGCCAATAGGACCTACTTAAAAGTGTCTTATTTATACAGGTTTTCAGAGTGTACAGGTTCAATTTACATATATAAAACTGTAGGCAATAGGACCTACTTAAAAGTGTCTTGTTTATACAGGTTTTCAGATGCAGTAATTAATCGGTTTCTGTTTGCGGCTCAAATTATCATTAAAAAATCATTCTATTCATTCCCCATATATACAAACAATTGTATATATATATATCGCACCCGTGCCTGTATCTGTTGTTTCCATAGTAACATGTTGTTATGGCTGCCGTCTGTTTGTTTAAAGGTTTGAGATGGAGAGATCAGAAGACGGGTCATTACGAGGAACAATCAAACATATAGAGAGCATCAAGCTTCGTAATCTGGACCAGCAAAACCTGCACCGCAGAGGTGACGGTCGCTTAGCCCCGCCCACTTACAAATATGTGTCCCCTATTCATGAAATTTCAGATCTGCCAATTGAAATTTCCAATGATCATGGGCCATATTGTGTTTCACTACTATTTATTGATTGATTTGACATACACTTAGCTCTGTTCACTTATTTTCCCAATCATATAGGCCTAACATATCACTAAGCTCCACCCACTAAGCTCCACCCACTAAGAGTCCAATGCTAACGTCTCATACACTTAGCCCCGCCTACTAATGGCCCAATACACTAAACCCTGCCACTAATGACCACACCTATTAATGGTCCCACACATTCAACCCAACCCACTTAACTGTTAGTGTCAAATACAGAAAAATGTTGTTCAGTCATTTAGATCAGAAACATGGAAATTAAAACATCATTTTTAAAATTTAAATTGACTTTTTTTCCATAGATAAAGTAAAGAAAAATGAAAAAAACAATATATTTTAGATTTAGATATATACATTGGTATATAGTAAACTTCCAACTTGGGTGAAAACGTTTCATATTAGTTGTGTAATAACAATAAACACAATTTTCTTGTTTCAAACTTGAGAGTTTTATATATTAAAATAGAATCGTTTGTAGTTGAATGTAAATATTTGTTGACTCCTGAAATCACTTTTGTTCTGCATTTGTTGTACTAACACTGCTTGCTTTGATGTTGTACTAATACTAACTTAACTCGAGTAGATTTGGTTTTATTTTCCTTTATCTGAGGGAAAACAAATTTTAACATGTGTGTGCTGTAATATCAATTACAGCATATAATCAAACTGTGATGTTTTGTTCCCTAGAGTTAGAAATGGTGTGATTTCCCCTTTTCTTATTTTATTAGTATGATATTGTTTGTGGTGGGTTTTTTCTTGAAAAAGAATGTTTAGTTTCAATCCTGTTCCTAGATTTTAAAAATATGCACAAAGTTAGATGGTTTAAGAATAATAAGTTTGATTTTATTAACTAGTAAGTAGTCATAAATAAGATTTGATTGACATCTTAGCCCACAAGACAATGACTTCATATTTTGCATAATGTTTGAGGCAATGGGCAAAATATAAAAATAAAATTAAAAAAATTGAGACCCTTTTTAGAGGCCCAATTGGAATCCAACGTATGAGTTTAAAATTATTATGAAATATTTTTGAATGTGTCGAAATAAATATAGTCGTAAGACCGTGGCTAATTCTCAACCTGAATGATGATAAAATGGACATCAGGCGAAACAGAAAATTTAATTTTACCCGTTGTCATTTCTACATACCTTGATTTACTCATTGTTTAATTAACCCTTTCACCACTGTGGACAATAATGGAATCATCCAGATCAATGCATGGTAGAGTCTACTAAAGTAACATAGGGGTGAAAAGGTTAATTAAGTCTGTGAGTTGTAATGTATGTTGTGTTGGGAACTGGAAATTTTCACCGTCATATTGAATTCAGATGCACCTCACCATAAATATCGCAAAAAATAACCCTGCATAGAGCAATCATAAATTATAATACAAACAGTTCCCTGAATATGTTTATGACAATTTAAAATACAAATATTAATATTCAGTACCAAGATAATTATGATTTCTAGTACAAAAATGACTATCGGAAATATCAACTACCCATGAGTTATTATACTTGTGTTCATTGAAACGTGTAGTTTGGTTCCGCCTGAGTCTTTATTTGAGATATCGTGTTACAGGTTCCGGTGAATGGTCATGGAAGGAACAAGCTGATATGGTCAAATGGACACGGGTGAGTGATCACATATACAAAACAAAAAAAACAAAAATACGATAAATAACAAAAATATGTTTTCAAAAATTTCAAATTTAAAGAAAACAAATCATTATCATTGAACAAGTATGGGGGGGGGGGAAATAATATTTTGTAATTTTGTGCCATTATTTTCTTTTTCAACCATTTTTTTTACATAGTGGACAAGGGTGAGTATTTTAAATACACATTTAGAAGTTTTTTTCTGTTTCTAATTTTTTTTTTATTATTAATTGAATATTTTGTTGTGATTTTACTCGGAGAACAAGAGTAATTACAAAAGATATTAAAAATTAAAACATTTAACATCTAGAATGGCTGTTAAATCTCTCATATCATCAAAACAACACTGTCAAATTTACTTTAAAAAAAAAAAAAAATCATAATGAAATCTTGAAGAATTTTGATTTAAATTATTGTGTGATGAGAAAAACTATTTTTTGTCTGAAGTTTAGCACATTTTGTTTTCTACAAAAGTATTTTTTTAATTATTTTATATCTTAATAATAAATATGACTTTTTAGCATAATTTTTATCAAAATTGAAGGTGTTTTTTTCAATCTACAAAGTACTCTATTCACTGCAGTGTTGAAAATTAAAAGAAAATTAAAAATATAATATGTTTTTTGATGGGATATTACTACTTGATATGAGTCCCATATCTGTTCAATCTTCTACATTTCCAACACTGATGCCAAATCTCAGTTATTTCATGATGTATACAAATTTGTGTAATCATAAAATTTAGTTAAAATTTAATTTACATTTCAGTCACCCATACAAGCGTCACTGCTGAAGCTGCCGACTGCTGAGTTCAACAAGCTTGCCTTGGAGTGCTTCCTCTGTGAGTCTTAATGATACGGATGGGAAACATTTCGCATTACCTCAAATAATAATCTCAAACATTCAGCAGAGCTGTCAAACTCCTTCATTAGGAGGGAGACTCCCTTATTTTGACAAAAAATCACCAACCTCCTCGAAACTCCCTCATTCAAGTCCAATTTACTCACACAAACTCGAAATCTACATCCTGTGGTCAAATGATCTCCTAGTTACTGCAGGGTGTGTGTAATGATCATGACAGGTGTGTTTGAATCAAATAAATGTTTTTTGGAGTTATTTTGGTACATAAAAAGGGAAAGATAAATTGAAATGGTCTGAAATTTGACCATTCACTGATGTTTGACCATGATTTCTGTAATGTCCAACTTGAGCTTCAGAGGTTAGACGGTTACTTATACCCATTGACCAATATATCTGAAGTTTGACCATAAGTGCTGATGTTAATCTGTTACTTTTATCCTTTGACCATTAATATAACCCATTCACCCCTGAAATTTCATAATGAACTTTTCCAACCTTTGAAATTTCATTTATGTCCTTTTAACCTTTACCCATTGTTTGATTCTACAGGTGTGATGAAGTTCATGGGCGACTATCCCATAGGTCCTAACCAATCGGAGTACGACTGTGTTCTCAAAATCCTCAGGGTAGGTAACTCTTCATCATTTCCGATATACAAATGGAGGTCACAAGATAAAAATTCAAATCTTGGGAAACAAATTCAGTTATATTTGTTTCATTACCAATATCAAGAAAGAAAATTGAACATGATGTCATTTTAACTCATCCCCCCTGAATTTCATAATGGACTTTTCTAACCTTTGAATTTGAAGAGTTCAAATGTGTCTTTAGGGGTGATTGAGTTAGTATCATTTTATGATGAACTAGGAATAAAAAAAACCAATCTTGTTATTACAGTCATGTCACAAACATCCGGAGATGAGGGATGAAATCTACTGCCAGTTGTGTAAACAAACGACAAGCAACAGAAGTATGAAGCCGTAAGTATTATTGTAGGACCGATAAGTCTGGTCTATCAAATTTATCTACATAAAACATATACATTGACCGACACAGTGGTATTGGCGAACATGTGTCAAGAGCAGGAACCACAATTCTCAAATGACAAATATACATTATTTGTTATTCAATTTTGTGTTTTAAAAATGTCATTGAAATATATAACTATCCTGTTGGTTTATTTTAGTTTTTATTTCCAATAAGTGTTGTGAAATTACAAGTCTAGAAATTTGCATCGGTCATTGAGATTGTCCGGTAAGCTCAAATAGGTCTTTGTGACAAGTTTCGTAAATCTCATATGAAATGATAATTAATTGAAGGTAAATTGTTGACTAGCAACTGAGAACTTTTAAAGGTCGTGACACAATATCGGACAGCAATCCCGCTAGACCCGACATCTCAAAAGTCTGTGTCAAGGATAATTTATAAGTGTTGTAATGTTAGTTATAATTGGCTAATGAACTCATCAAAGGTAACCATAGTTACCACACATATCACATGAAGCTATAGGAACCATACCATTCACAGGTAATCATGGTCATCATACTTATCACAGGTAACCATGGTAACCATACCTATTACAGGTAACCATAGTTACCATACCTATCACTGGTAACCATGGTTTCCAAACTTATCACAGAAATCCATAGTTACCATACATGTCATAGGTAACCATGGATTCCATACTTATCACAGGTAACCATGGAAGCCGTAGTTAAACAGTTAATTGTCATGTCTGCTCAATTTCGATATCTTTACAGGAAAAGCTGCATTATGGGATGGAGATTGTTTTCGATCATTGCCTGCTACTGTGACTGTTCAGAAAGCATACGACCTTACCTATTCAAATATCTGGAAACGACATCGTCAGATTCTTCCAGAACATTCAGTGGAGCTGCATCAATATGTCTGCAGAATCTTAGAAAGACGTTCAAATATGGAGGACGCAAAAACGTGCCGCTGAAAGCAGAAATTTCAGCCTTAGCGGTAAATAAAAAAATAAATGATTAAAAAAAATCCTTGTTTTCCCAAATTTTCAAGGGGATTCAAGATATGAAACTAAAGAGGAAAAAAGGACATCTATTTGTCATTACATTATTTTATTTTATTTTCATCATCATGGAAAAGAATTCTTCAGTAGCTATTGATTTTCAAGTACTGCTGAGTACGGTACTCAAAATATAGGAAAAAACATCTTTAAGATGATATGGACTGCTATTAATGAATGGTGGAATGATTTAGCAAGTGTGACATTACAAAATTAAAGTTCTTCTTGTTTTTTCATTTTATTGATATCTTCTAATCATTTTGGCCATTACACATAGCCCAATGGTAAAGATGGATTAATTTTTGCTGATTTCAAGGTTTGTACTCTAAAAATAAAAAAAATGTTACTACAAAAAAAACCTTGCCTCTGGCCTTGACCTTGGTAAAATTTGTAATTTACAGGACGGACGGGTGTCAAAGAGGTATTCCTTTATCTACAGCGGTTCTGAGCGCGAGGGCATGCTTCAAGTTCGACCATCTTTGGTAAGTTAACGTAGCCACCCCAGTCTATCGGCCCTCATCCCATCCTACAATTCATTACTTTCCCTTCCACCTACACTTTGTCAAAAAAACACTATGGGGTTTGAAGCCATGAAGAAGCAGCTTCTCTTCTTCTGTCAAAAATCTTCATCTTTGTTGAGTTTATATGACATGTTTCAGACATCTTCAGATAAACTTACCAATAACATCACTGCAGTTTTAAATGTATAGTTGAAGTACAATGGTATTTTGGGATTAGGACCTATGTAAGACTTCTTCCTATATTAAAGATTTGAAAATTGATTGAGGCAAGATCATGGTACTTGTTGGTTTTACTGTTAATTTATCAAGTAGGAAGGATACCGTAGTCAAAAGTGAAAAACGAAATGGTCATTCAGCAAATCTACTATATTTATAACTGTCACTGTAGGAATACTATTGTTCATGCGTTGTAAAGTACGTACCTTAGAGTAATTTTACAAATTATATAGGGGTGCTATATAAAGAGAGAGAATGTATTGAACATACATATTTTATTTGACTACTTCTGAACAATTAACTATGTTGTCCGGAGATTTAAACAACGGCTGTGTGTCATTCTCTGTGCAGGTCGTAAAGGATTCCATCGAGGAGATCTGCAATCGCCTCGACATTTTTGATCCCGTGGAAATGGAAGAATATACACTGTTCCTGCGAACAAGTAAGTTTCAAAATAAACTTGAATTGAAAAGTGTTTTAGATTCATACACAAATCGAAAAATAACACGCCAACTGAACCAGGTGGATCAGGACTAAGATTTACTATGCCATTCATAAAGAAAATTTCTTGACTATGTGTGTAGGTTTCTTGCAAAATCAAAGAATCAGAACTTTAAGGTAGAGAGTCCTGCAATTTTTCTTCTATAGTTATTTATCTGCTAAATTTATGTTTTGCCTTGTATACTCGCACAAAAACAGTTATAGAAGTTGTGGGCCATTTTAGGATGTTTGATCGTTTTGAAATATGACAAAAAAATATTAGCATAGTAAATATAATAACCAGTACATATACAGCAATTGACAAGCTCATGCACTGCTTATCAGTTAAGAGGTTCAGGGGCGGATTCTGTGTGGCCGAGTTTTTAACATGTGTTTGTGAAGAAAAAAAATATCATGCTAAATACATTTCTTACATACTACTCTTTAAAATAATAATAAATGGACAAGGAACTCCCAAGTCAGCAAAATCTCAGTCAAAATGGAACTCTTCTATGTTGGAGATACTTTTGAAATAGTAAATGGGCAATCAACAGATCCAAGCCAGCAAAATATCAGTAAAATTGGAACTCTTCTATGTTGGAGATGCAACACAGAGCACTGGGGACTAACCACCTTAACAGTGTATTTGTATTGGTTTGTTGGAAGCTTTGCTCTTGTGAACCAATGACCTTTGACCTTTACAGGTGACGATCATTATAGCCGATTAAAGTCGGAGGAGTACATCCTTGATGTGACTTCAGAGTTTATCCGAGGAAACAAGGACTACCAACTGGTGTTCCAGCGGACCGTTTGGTTCTTCCCATTCAGGGAAACAGACAACATCATATACAATGAATTAATGTTCTTCCAGGTAAAACTTCTTAAATGCAGCATAATAATAACGTAAGATCCTATAAATTTCGTCGGGTGCTGAATGTAGGGCTATTTTTGGAATGGAGGGACTGAGGGATTTCAGGAAAACCTAACTTTGAAAAACAAAAACAAATTGAAGTCATTTTTATCTTTTTTTTTAAAAAGATGAGATGTTTAGGCATTGGAAAGGAAAGTAGAAAAACTTCTTATTTAAAGAATATGAATATATCATGTTATTTTTCTTTGAAAAACACTTGTGACACTATCAAACTTGTATTCACAGTGTCTGCCAGACTTCCTGGAGGGACTATTGATCACGCTACAGAGTGGCCACCTCTCCAGACAGGAAGAGGTAAGTGACCTTGACCTTTGAAGTTGAAATAGATTGACAGTATGGCCCCATTCACATATCTTGTTTAGAAATTTGTCAATGAACTTCCTTATCGTCAAAAAGACAAATACTGTCACTCTTATGCAAAAAGTGATATTTTGTATGTTAGGTTTTACGTGAAGAAGAAATCAAACTATTTAGAAGCATATTTTAGACACCATTACAGATAATTGTTACAATTAATTATGATATATTTCTGGTTTTATTTTACAGGATGATCTCCCCACGCTCGGAGCTCTCCTGTTCAAGGCTTTTGACAGAGTGGGCACACCAACCATGTAAGTAATGACCCAAAGTTTTTTTTTTTAATGTTACCTAGGTGATGAACGCTGACACTCTTAAATAGTTGTTGGTATTGAAAAAGGCTTTTTATACCCCCGTTACTATTTTTCCTGGAGCAACGATCCTTGAAACATTGAATTTCTGCTCCAAAAAACTTGTAAGCCCAACTCCTCCTTAAGTGTTTGTTTGAATTTTTTTTGTAACTTTGCACAATGAAACTATATTATATGTAGATTGGCATAAAAAGGAATTTGCAATTCAACTATATGTTAAATGGAGTTATAGCCCATTGAAACTTTATATCTGCTCCAGAAACAAGTTGAAGCACAAGTGGGGGTATATCTTTGAGCTCGCTCACAGTTTCTGTAATTCAAATAGGTTCCCAATGATGGGAAAAGGATCAGAAACGAAATGGTGGACCTGATTTTACAGATCAAAATGGTGGATTAATTTCCATACGGAAAAAAATCCTTAAGAAAGAGTGGGTTGGAGTGTGAATTCACTGATGCACAAGTCCTAGATCTGCCCTTGGTATATAGTTTACAGGTTTCCATTGTAGACAGGTGGTCACTTTAAACAGATGGTCAACTATTACCAGTGCCTATACCAACATTGTGCTACATTTTTCTCCCTACAGTAAGGACCTTGCCTACCTGCTGCCCAAGACGATGAACAAGTTGTCCGACTTCCAGCCACAGCAGTGGGTCAACAGAATCCACCACGAGATGAACGCTGCCAATCGCCTTGGACCTGTTAATTGCAAGGCTAAATTCGTTTGTAAGTACTCTATCCTAATTTTACATATACCTCTGCTGTCTTGCTTTTCATCAGGGGTTATATATTTGTTTAATTAAAATTTGCACAAATTAATTACTCAAAACATGATTCAATCAACCATTTTTCAAATTGAAAAAAATCTCCAGGGTTTAAAAAAAAAATGATATTTTTATTCTTCATGGGTAGTTTTGCTATTGTTTTATTATTCATGGTTAGTTTTGCACAATAGCACATGAAATATGGAAATGCAAAAATATTGTTTTTAAATAATTTAAGGTTACA
The DNA here is from genome assembly GCF_002113885.1 of Mizuhopecten yessoensis. NCBI lineage: Eukaryota > Metazoa > Mollusca > Bivalvia > Pectinida > Pectinidae > Mizuhopecten > Mizuhopecten yessoensis. Next base: position 1,239,877 of record NW_018407509.1, read on the forward strand.
TTTAATTTACATTTCTTTTAGCAAAAGATTATTAAACTTATAAATCTTTGAAAAATGGGCCATGTGTGCTCAAAGTTTGATTCAATATTTAATTGTGTTCCATTGATATATTTCAGCTATTCTTTCGAGGTGGCCCCTGTTTGGATCTATATTCTTCATGGTCAAGGTGAGCAAAATTAAGACAATTACTAGCTGTCATTGTGGATTCTAGGTAATGTTAATCTAGGTAAGCGAGGCGTCTCTCCTTTGTAATCTTCAAAGGACAGGTATCAGCCTAGCAATTGGTCAGTTTCTTTTTACCTGAGATCAATCAAACAGCTAACTTCGTGCCTTCAAGTTTGCTATGACATATTCCAGGGGTGTAGAGAGCGAAAGTGAGCGTAACCCCTGGTTATCGAGGATGGGTAAGCTTGGTCTAGGTAAATTTCATGGAGTTAAATTTGGTCTAAGTAAGCAAAGTCTATATAAGTGCAGTGCAAATAAGTCTTTAATTTTCATTATTGCTTCTATAAAACAAATATCTTGATACCTTAACCCTGGAAAAAAAATTAAAAAAATTATCCCTATTATATAACAGAGGGCACATATTTGCATTTTCCATTAGACATCTTGGTTAGACTTTGCATATAAGACTTAGCATTACGAGTCCAGTAGTGATCCACATTTCCCTGATTTTATCCTCTCATTTTCCCCAACATAACATATCTGTTCGGTAGGGGAACTTCTCCTGAAAAAAAAGTCCCTCCATGTAGGTTTTTCTTTGGTAAAGATTGAAATTTTCATGCTTTAAAGTGTGATCCCTGACCTGCCTTGATATGTTTTCCACATATTTACAGAACGCCCCCACACAGCCAGTCATCCGCGGAGACACGATTTTGGCTGTCAACAAAAACGGTATCCACTTCCTCAGTGAAGCCACACATGTAAGTATCAAATTCTTTGGCAGGGGGGGATTTTTTTGTAAATCAGTGTTTGTTTTGCACAATTGGATGCTGTTGTAGGCTCACTATATGGTGAGCGAAGTTATGAAATATGAAAACAAAACAAAAACCTTTTTGTTCCTTCCAGTGTATAATAAAAAAGATGAAGGGAAATTTGTATAAAAATAACACATGAATCAGCATGTAATCATTGACTTCTTATGGATATAACAATATACAGAAAAATAATCCTGGTTTATGAGTCTACACAATATTTGACCTTTGACAAACCACTCAACATAAAACATTACCTACTATACCCTAACTCCGACACCCCGCAACCATCACTTGAAAGACAAACATGTGACATAGGACACCTACCCAATTAAATATTTCTGTTAACACATGACCTCCATCATGACATTTAACTCATGATATGCCCATCTTACATATTACTTCTGAAACATGAACCCTTCCTTTTGCCGTTAAATATGACCTCTGACACATCACAGAATCCCGTCCCTTTTGAACACCAACAATGACCACCTCCTTCTCAATGAAAAATGACCTATATCACATGAACTTTACCATTAAATTCGACCTCTGATCACATGACCCATCATAGACTTTCCCCGACAAATACACAAATATCAACGATGACCTCTGACTCATGACTCCCCTTCCCCATTAAATATGACCTTGACTTCTATTACATGACCTTCATCATTAAATATGACCTCTGATACATCATAGACCCCCCCCCCGACAGATACACAAATATCGACAATGACCTTTGACTCATGACCCCTTCCATTTTGTTCATGACTTGATGGATTCTGTTTCCTAGGAAACCATTATCCAGTACCAGTTTAGTGAAGTGATGTCCACACGGCGCTACAGGAGTGACAGCAACCAGAACTACCTTGATATGAAACTCGGCAATCTCATGGTGCAGAAAATAGTTCGCATCGAAACGGACCAGGTAAATAGTCTGGACGATTCTACTGTAGATGATGTAAATAAAGTCGAAATTTTGTGGTAAAGTGAATATTTGCTTTTTATTTTTAAAGACTTCATCAAATTTTGACTTGCAATAGATTGATTCGAACTTTTTTCAATTCAATTCTTTGAAAAATTCGAGATTTAAAAAAATATTCCATCCAATGTAGAATTAGCCCTCTTGTTCAAACGTGAACATAAAATTGACCAAAATTGTCTGTTTAACTATGACTCAATATTTAAATGTATTTTTTTTTTTTTTTTTTTTTTTTTACACAGGGATCTGATATCTCAAGTCTTATTGGACAATATATGCAAGTAATCAATCGCCATCGGAAACGACCGGCTGACAGAAATAGCATAGCACACAGGATGTAAATAACATGAGGTGGAGAGTTCCACACCAGACTTCCGTATTGTGACATTAATTTTTTGTGAGACTTGACTTCACGAAAGAAATGGAAATGGCTGAATACGTAATATTACTGAGTCCTAAAGTGTGTGAAACTCATGCTGGCATAGGTTGTGTTACGGATGCTGTCTGTGTATGATTGATTAACTTGGAATTTGTGTTTCTGGAGGTTCGTGAAAGCAAGGTCAAGGATCTTTGTAATCTGTGTTAATATTTCTGACGGTATGTGTTGACACAGCGTTACCATTGAAAGTCGAGATTTCAGGCCGTAACTCCAGTCGTAAAACAGGACTTGCGGCGGCAAGGTGACGATTTCAGGCCATAAACCCAAGGATGACCTTCTTAAACTGCCAAAGGAATATATTTATGTTTATTAAAGAGTTGCATACAACTTGACCAAAATATATTGTATATTTCAAAATATAATCTAGAGTTTTATTGGGATATCGTAGGGAAACAGATAAGAAGTAGGCATTATCATGGCTGTGTATCGATGCAAACAAAACAGTCAAATGCTAATGTAATAATTAACAGATATCAAATAAACAAATCCTTCTCGCCAAATCCTTAAGAAGTGGCGCCATGTATATTATACAGATATATTAACAATTTTTAAAGCGATATGTACAATATGAATCTAAATAAGTTCAGCAGAACAAATCTGGCTCGGGGGAAATTGTGCGTTTTTTTATAATCGTGAGAAGAGCTGTTCGTATATACTGTACGTGTGATAACGATTTAGAGTTAATGAGTCATTTCATCTGTATATAGAACTCAAAAAACTCTCTACATCTATAAAGACAATATTTACTCCATATTGAATCCTTTATAATCAGATTATGCATATAATGCTTATGAAAATATAATTCTATAATATTATATAATATAAATGTATTGTGTTTATGAGAGAGGCACAGATATTGTGATATATATATATATATAACATTCCGTTATTATTTGTTGCTATGGTTACAGAATTGTTGGGTATTTTTCCCCTTATACAGGAAATATTTACCCTGTAACCTTGTACAGAATTCTACGTAGACACCTATCATTGTTAAAGATTTCATATATTTTTTCCCCCATTCGCACCACACACAGAGACAAAATATAAGTATGTTCTTTTTAGATGAAAAAGTAGAGATTTTTGCAATAGAAACAACTGGTTACCTTAGTAACCATTTTTTCCCCATTGCAATCCTTTATGATCAGAAATAGAATTGAAACAGATCAATACTTGTTGCTACTAAGATGAAAATTTCAAGAAAAGGATGTCATCCAGTTGTTTCATTTCTGAGGGAAATAATGGCGAATTTTTCAACTGATGAAGCTGAAATATTCATTTTGTGGAAAGGGAATAATCACCCTTTTTAACATAATAAAAACCCAGGTGTTTTGACAAATCAAAAGATTGTAATATTCAGCTCATTAAATGAAATACTACCAGAATGAATGTTTTAAGGTGTCTGTAAAATCTCCATGACGTTTGAACATTGTAAATGTTACAGGTTATATATATATGTGATTGAATGGCTAACACTTTACATAATGTCTGTCACTGGTAAGGGGAGGTAATTTGGTAATCTCCCTTTATCGGTTTGTTTAATATTCATCATAATTCCCCACAAAAAATCTATATTTACCTTTGTAATAGTTTTTGAGAAAAATATTAATAAAAGTACTTTTCTTCTGTATGAAAATCATAGTGACAATGGATTTTTTTATTTACAACCTTAATTTTTTTTTTTTTTATTATACATTGTATTTTAATACATCTGTCGGAATCAAATGGAGGTACATGCAGATTGAATAAAGACAGGGTCATTTCAGACAGAATGTACAATTAAAGCTGACATCCTGTTTCAGGATCGTATTTCTCTTTTGAGAAAGTTGTTTTTCTAGTTATTAAAGTCCTATAAACACATGTTTTTTGCAAGATTCAAATTTTCATGTTCATCTATGTGAGGAGAGTTTGATCATGGTTTTGAATATCTCCGAATTATTTATTCAGACTCAATTAAAATGAGGAATAGCTACATCAGTTGTCTTTCATGTTACAAAGTGAGGTCCTCACAAACAGATCATTGTTAGTTTCGATAGATTTCTGTCAGGAAACATTTTACAATGTTTGATGAGCTGACTTTGGATAAAAATATATATATATCGTCTGTCAGGACAGTATATATTGCGAACACACGTTGCACAAATATATTTTACATTGAAAATTATAATGAATGAATTAAGTGTATTTATTCACATAAATATTATAATAATTAGTACGATATCAAGCATATTTATCCCTTCATATTTGTGTTTATGTACCGAAATGTATGCAGTATGTAATCAGGCCGAATCTGTTTTACGCTTGTTCTGTGTAAAAAAATATCAACATTTGTTTAGACCTTCATCTTTTTACCTGCTGACAAAGCTAATTAGCTGATATAACGTGATGTGGTGTGAGACCCTTATTTGTTGCAAGGTGATCAGTTGCTATGAAAACAATGACCCGTATTTGTTGCAAAATGAGCTGTTGCTATGGAAACATTACCTTTAGTTGTTGCTATGGAAACAGTGATCCTTATTTGTTGCTAGGTGATCTGTTGCTATGGAAACAGTGACCATTAGTCTATGGAAGCATTTTTGGAATTTCAAGGATAATTGTGAAAATAGAAAATCATTTTCATGGATGTGTTGATTCATTTTTAATGGCGTTCAGGGGTACATTTAACTACAGCTTGTGAGAGATCTGGAAATGAAATGTATGGATGAATAAATATTAAGGTAAATGCCAGAACAAAAATGAATATTACCAGGTACCTCTGGTAGTTGTTTATGTAACCTGAAATGGTTTTTTTGTTTTTTTTTGCAATATATGTTAATGTTTTTTGAATCTCACGGACAAAATTTAAATTAAGCTGCCAAATAAACTCGTGTACAATGAGTGTTGTTTGTAAAAATTTGAAACACAGAAATTGATTTGCCAGTTATGGTTGGTCACCCTTTGGAATATAAATGAATATTCAACTCCAATGTATATGCACAGTTAATGAATATTCAGTGAGGTTGCTTATTTTTTTATCCACTGAAGGAACGAATTAAACAAAATGAGCTATACAAACAAAATAAATTATTATTTTAAATTATTTTTGGCCTCCAATAACCCAGGGATGTTTAGACATCCCTGAATAACCCAAAGGCTGAAATAAAATTAAATTAAAAAAAAGAACAGGTTAAACCAAATCATGTTAAAAAATAACAATATCGGAGAAATGATTGTCCGACACTTAAGAGACCAGTACATTATTTATATATTTAAAATTTCTCACATTTCTTTTCATAAAGAAATATTAGTGCTAATGTTATACAGACAATTTTTTTTCCTAATAGAGGGGGGGGACAATTCAATTTATATTTGTAAGGAGTTTGACAAATATGGAACGTTTATATTTCATATAAATAAACCTCTTTATCATAGTCATGTATTCATCAGGTAAAATATGCATGAAATGTCAGATATTAGATATGCTTATTATGATTAATACGGTATACAGATCAAAATCAAAATAATTATGAGTTATGTTTTAGTAATATAGCAATTCCATACTGTGTTGGTTTACATACATAAACATATGTTTTCTTCCATAAATCAAAGATTTGTACAGTTTTCGTGTCAAACTGCAACTATTCATACACATTTTTTCTTTATTATTTTTTGAACTTTTCAATGCTTCCAAATAAAAACTATAGTAGCCAGAATTAGACTAAACAATTAAATAGAAATCATACTTAGGAGTTTGTATTCAAGAATAATTCGATATGTTTGATGAAATTATATTTCATGTCTCAAATGTTTCTAGTCCGAAACTCCATGGAAATTGTCTGTTTTTTTTTGGTTTTTTTGTGTTATTCCAAGACAAAAAAATAGTTAGCTCCAAGGCATGTGTGATATTTATTTCAAACTAAACAGATACCAGATTTTTTTGAAAAAATATTTTTTTCAAAATTTTAGTAATTAGCACATTATTATACATTTCAGCCATACAATTCTTACAGGTTCACTTCTACTTCTTACTAGTGGTGATCAAGCTTAACAGCTGAAGTTCACACCAGGAAAGATAACTCATGTCATCAGGAAAGATGACTCATGTTATCAAGCTTTACAGCTGAAGTTCACATCAGGAAAGATAACTAATGTTATCAAGCTTTACAGCTGTAGTTCACACCAGGAAAGATAACTCATGTCATCAAGCTTTACAGCTGTAGTTCGCACCAGGAAAGATAACTCATGTTATCAAGCTTTACAGCTGTAGTTTGCACCAGGAAAGATAACTCATGTTATCAAGCTTTACAGCTGTAGTTTGCACCAGGAAAGATAACTCATGTTATCAAGCTTTACAGCTGAAGTTCACACCAGGAAAGATAACTCATGTTATCAAGCTTTACAGCTGAAGTTCACACCAGGAAAGATAACTCATGTTATCAAGCTTTTCAGATGCAGTTTATGCCAGGAAAGATAAGTAATTTTTTGGGATGTTAGTGATTTTGAGAATCCTGGAATCGTCATCTGAAAATAAATGAATGATTTAAGGGTGTAGGCTATCTTGATGTGGTTCTTATCTCCTTTCAAAAAGATTTTTGATTCAGAAAAGAAAATCCATCTTTTTTATAAATGGTACTTTAGACTTTCAATTTAATTAATTTATCAATGAAATGTTTGAATGGCATGTTAAATTACACAAGTTATTGTAAGCATTGATCACAATCAAATATTTCTAACTTGCTCTAATGATGACAAATAAAAAGCTGTTTCAAGTGAGATAACTCTGTTTCAAGGGAGATAACTCTAACACCAATCTACCATTTAATATTTGAGGTATAATATTCCTTTTTAAAACTTGTACATTCATGTCTATGTGAAACAATTGAATAATATATTCATACTCTTATAACAAAACATATCTTTTCCGAAGAGGTCACCGATGTGGTATTTATTTTCCATAGTACAACTTCTTCTTAGAAACACAAGATACTTTCATTCAAAAGTGGCATGAAAAATCGTCAATGGTTGGAAAAGCAAGTGAGAAATGTTCATGAAATTTTCTTCGTGAAATTAAATCATGAAACTCGTATCTCTGGTGTAGGAGCTGAAATATTTCAACATGAAAATTTGTGAAGGGTGACGAATATAAACTGGGTGTTTATGAAAAATTATATATGTGCAATCATAATACCGTGTCTGATGTAAATTATTCGTAAAATACAGTGGGATATGTATGCTACATCTAGTATGTCAATTAACCTTCTATATTTTTATATTTTCATGAGCAATAAACATTTTAAGTAATCAAATTCCGTTTTCATTTTTTTTTTTTTTTACTGTGTACACAATTTGACAAATGGTTTTTGTGTATTTATTTGGTGAGGTTTAATATCCTTGCAACAGGTAAGGTCATACGAAGGATGTGAAAAGGTATTTAGTCACCTGCCTCATCACGTGGGTTTTCTGCGGGTACTCCGGTTTCCTCCCACATGTTAACATCTGGGCCAACAAGAGTTAATATAAGTTGAAATAACTTGTTTTATAATTGTTGTTAAATAAATAAAGTTTATATATAAGAAGACGGGTGGAGGAGAAGAAATAGCAAAGTGATACTAGAAAAACAATAAACAGCTAGTATATATTGCAAGAGGGACAGCTGATCAATTTGGTTTTTTTTTAATGTCCCTGAAGCAGTGAAAAGACACAGAAGAAACCCCAAAATCTCTACAGGGTGCCAAACCCAGCTGATCCAGACATCCGGGCCAATATTCATGAAACCATTCTCGCGTTCTGTGCTCAAGCCAATTTCTTGTTCCAGTGATCAATCAATAAAAAAAATACATTTTCTCAATGATTTTGCGGGTGAAATAAAGAGACTAAAAGCCGAATACCGTTTTCAATATTTACACTTGCAAATTTGGCTGTGTCACAGAATTTAACCGAGTTGCACAAAAGTTGGTTTGAGCACATAATCCATGCTTGACCATGAGAACGGTTTCATGAATACGGGCCCTGATTGTTTTCTTGGAAAGTACAGTTTTATGACTTAAAAAAAGATAGGGTCCTTGCAAAAGACTTCACTTGGTTTCATCCGACAGGAGGCCCAAAGGGACATGCACTCGCATGATTTTTTTTCCAACATATTTTATACCTATGACCTTGAGACGGGGTCAAGGTCACTTATTTGAACAAACTTGATCATTCTGAGACAGGAGGACAGTTTTATTGATCCTGGGAAGGCTAGACCAGTTATTGTAAATTACAGCCGATCGTTGATGACATTGTAACCGGTATTTGGCGGCAGACATTTTGAAAAAATAATTCAAAAAGTAATATCTATTAACATCAAACTACAATTGCAAAGATTTTAATGATATCTGATACATCGAAATGACACTAGGTCTCATAGTACGGAAGAACACTATTCAAAAAATTTAACCCATTTTACCTCTTGAACTGTAAATTTGGACAAGCCATATAATTAAGAAATAATCAAGGTATGTGCGCACATTATGGTGGATTATATAACGAGGGTGAAATGATGTTGCAAAAACAATCAACGAAAGCCGTTTTCGGCCCGAGTTGTTTATTTTTCCAACATTTTCAAATTCCGAATTCCACCATAATGTACACATATACGTTGATTGTATCTATGCTACCAAATAAAATGTAACGAATGTCTACTTCGTGTCTACTCCAGTGTTCAAACGCGTGATAAGTAAGGTGACCTAGATAATCTGATCACTTGATTTGCGTGCACTAACATCCGTCTTGTGGTGTCTATATGTCTTCATTTCAAAGCAAGCTACGTGTTTTATCATTTCTGGTCCTGTTGGCAATTTTCCTACTTTGTCTTTTTAACCTGGATATATTTGGGAAGGATGTTTTTTTTTTTTAATTTCAGTCGTCATTCGGTTGACAGACGATAAACAATAAACATTGACGTAATGCGTCATGCCAGATGTTTATTTCAATCAATCAAATCAATCAGTCTATCAACATCACTCGGCAACGCATGAAATCAGCGTTTGACAGATTTGCAAACACTATTTCATTTCACCTTCGCGATAATTAGTTCAGCGGAACATTCTGACCATGAGATTGAAGGGTTTTCAGTAGATCTAGAGGTAAATTAGATTTCTGTGTTCTTCCGCTAGCAAATCTTCAAAAGCATAAAAAAAAAATATGCGGGTACCTCGCCTCATTCGACAAATGAAACAAGTCCCGCGACTCACTTGGTGCATTTGCGGGGGGAGGTTTTTGGAAGAGCATATGTCTGTTTGAAAATAATACACGCGCTCGCTCGCGCATGGTCTATCGTCCAATCCATGGTTATTAACCAATGAAAAGTGTAGTAGCATTGCAAACATGGTAGAGTTTGAAATATCTCATAAATAGTCCATTACCCCAGTTACATTTATCTTCTGGAAAATATAAAGACTAAGACTCATAGTTCTTTAGAAGAAGTTGTTTGAAGTTTTCACCGTTTCAATGCTGACCCTTGCGGTCTCTAAAATGAAGCGAACTCATTTGTTTTAACAAGTCTGACAGTCCTTCCAGACAGTAAACTACAGGAAAATATGAATCCATGTCTTATGGTTCTGAAGAAGTGATGTTACGTCACGTCATGTCATCTCATAGTTAAGCTCACTTGCACTTTTTGTCAGCTGAGCTTAAACACACAGAGAAACGGCTGTTTATCTAAAAGTAAATTACAGATTCCAAATGATTACAAAAAAGCAGAACTCAGAAAAGTAATAATATAGTACACGAAACTTTACACGACACAACCTTTAATCTGTTTTAATCAACCCAAATTCAAATTCTGTAATATTGTTTATTACACACATGAAAAATAATGCAAACTTACATCTCGACTTAGACGATTATTTTTAGTAGGCTTTTGGCTTTAAATAGCATTTATTTACATTCAAATCATACTTTTGATGAGTAATACTTTGATATAAGATAAATTAAAAAAAATGTCTAGTCGCGCCAGAGAAACCGTTCATCTTTTAGTAAATCTGCTAAATGTTCAGTGTAGGGTTTGTAAAATTCCGTTATTAAGGCTTTCGTTTCTGGTAACATGTCGCCGATCTTTGATACTTTTGACGCTCTTTTATCGGGTTTCTTTTGTTTTTCCGGGACACCTAAAAACAAATAAAATTGGATACGCTTTGTAATCTTATGCAATATGGACAAAATATTATTTATATAAACATCCATGAAGGAAATATAAAATAATAGAATCTGCCGAAAAGACAATAAAGAAAGAGGCAAATACAGCAGAAAAAACTCATTAACAATGATTTTAGAAACTTTTTTACAATGACATTGTTACAATATGCATTTTACATAATTACATACTCCACTGACAACAAAACAATAAAACCTCGTTATACTGCCAACATTTCCCCTCTCGACATATGTTGACATTATAAAGGGGTTAAAGTGGCATTATATTGAATGAGATTTACCAATGTACCAGTATAAAGAAACTAGAGAGAAACAGAAATGAACAATACTGTAACGATTCATGAATAGAGACATGCTCAAAGGTGTCTACCCTCCCTCGTTAGAAGGGAGACTCACTCATTGTGACAAAAATGTACCAGTCTCCCTTGATCGGAACTCTCTCATTCAAGTCCAAACTCATACAAACTCAAAATCTACATCCTGTGATCACATGATCTCCTAGTTACTGCACGGCGTGTGTAATGATCATAACAGGTGTGTCTGAATCAAATGAACATTTTTGGAGTTATTTTGATACATAAAAAAGGAAAGATAAATTGTGCAAAGCACTTTCAGTCGCGTTTCACACACTTTCTCCCCCATTGGAACTGTGGAAGGAGGGAGATCTCCCTCATTGGAGGTTTCAGAGGTTGACACCTATGTATTTTATAAAGTCAGACTATGGTAAGTGAGGCGTTTTATCAAGTTTTTACAGTATAAATAGGAAGGACGGTAACAGAGAAATTATATCGAGGTTTTACTTATAAAGTCAGACTTATCGTATTAGAGGCGTTATATCGAGGTTTTTACTGTATGTAGTAGGAAGGACGGTAACGCTGACGTTATGTAGAGGTTTTATTATAAAGTCAGACTTATGAGGCGTTATATCAAGTTTTTACTGTATAAATAGGAAGGACGGTAACAGAGACATTATATCGAGGTTTTACTTATAAAGTCAGACTTATCGTATTAGAGGCGTTATATCGAGGTTTTTACTGTATGTAGTAGAAAGGACGGTAACGCTGACGTTATGTAGAGGTTTTATTATAAAGTCAGACTTATAAGGCGTTATATCAAGTTTTTACTGTATAAATAGGAAGGACGGTAACAGAGACATTATATCTAGGTTTTTACTGTATGTAGTAGGAAGGACGGTAACGCTGACGTTATATCGAGGTTTTCCTCTCTGAAGTAAGAAAGACGGTAATTAAAGAAAGATATAATATAGAAACAATTACAAAGTCAGAAAATCTGAGTAAGAGAGACGCTGGCGTTATATCGAGGTTTTACTGTTAACTGTAAGACAGGCATTATATCAAGGTTAATTTTCTGTCTATTATAGATATGTGTGAATTATAATTACTACACTTTGTATTTATCAAACACATCATGGGGACATTCATCTTCGAGTGAAATACTTACGCAGATTAAGAAAACGAAATATGCCTTCCATAACCTCGGTATTTTGTTTGGAGTAATCTTCAAGTCGTATTATATGAAATTGTTCCCGGGGATAAAACTTCAGGTATTCCTCAATGAACAGTGCATAAAATCCATTATTAAGACGTGCCTTACTTGTCACATTTCTCTGGGAAAATATAAACAACATATAATTACTACTATTATTACAATGAATAAAACATGGTTCAGTATTCTGTATACTACAGGATTTAAGTACCACAAACAATGAATTTTCGCGAATACATTGTTTTTGAATCGCAAGTGATTCAAACTCCGGCTTTCCTCCACCACCAAAACCTGACACGTTCCTAAATGCCCATAGCTGTTAATAGGAGGTAAAACACAAACTAACAAATTGACAAATTAAACATCATATTTGCAAGGATTTGAATCTTAAATCCGTTTGTATCGCTTTAACGGTCACTCAGGACCATATGAAGATGGTAATCGGAAACCGTCGGCACTCTCCGTAAACGAGGAAATACCGACGATTCCCGAATGATGAAGATATAAATATGTAGCTACATCGGAAAACACCGCCGATTCGACAGAGGAGGGAAGTAAGGAAAGACAAGGTGTCGTCAATATCCCCGTAGCAAAAAACACAGAAGAAGTCCCCCTATTCTACAGATGGACCAATCTTACTCGTCTGGTACAAAAGCATGCAGTGAAATAGACTGACAGCAAGCCAATTTATTCCCTCTAAATCTGCAGGGATTTTTTTTGTTAACATTCGAATAAAAAAAGTACATTTGAATCTATTTAAAAAAAAACCACTAACCTAAATGTATTAAAGTACTTTGCATAACTAAAGTCTTTTCATGATAATATATTCACAATACGTTTTCAGTGATTTGTTTTTCAACGATGACGTAGATATGACGTACTTGGGACGTGCTTTTGATTATGACGTATTAAAAACGAATGTTTGGTAAAGAAATGACGTAGCTATGACGTATTTGGGACAGAACGTTTAATGATGACGTAGCTATGACGTATCTATACTTGCCTCATCAAAAGAATTACGAAACACACAGTATCGAAAATCGTGAAGTCTGGAACAGTTTCTAAATGAGTTGATTTCTTTGGTCACTTCCTGATGGAACAGCTCCGGTGACTTTTTCCCTAGACTTACATATTTGTAGTCCGAATACAGCCTGTAATGATAAAGTCATAAATAGTATGGTTATACGGTATCTTACGAACAACAGGGCAAGCCTCCTTAACATTAAATATTCTAAGGATCCTTGTACCACTGCTATTAACTGTAACGACGCTTTGGATTTTTTTTCTATTTTTAATTTCCGGCATAACTATAGCTTTGATAAATCGTCTCTGAAAAGAAAAAAAAATACCTTGTGTGACTTTTTATGAAAACATAATAAAGATGAAATAAACAAAATATAATCAACAACAGTGTTCTGAATGTTAAGATATTAGCGGTGCTTTACCGAGAATTGAATCCTGGACTGAAATTCAGATTGTTTTATTATCGCTCTAACTGTCTGAATTACTTGGTCAACGGAAGAAGCTTGGCCCGATTGTGCTACAAATATGTCCAAAATGAAATTAAGGGGAGATAACTGTATATAAGATAAAACAGGTCACAGTGGGACAGTGATCCTAAAATAAATATTTTTTATTAATTTAGGATATTTCATTAAATAATATCTTAAAAACGAAGGAGACATTTTAATAAATATGAAAAACTTAAAATACATCTAAAGATATCTTTTATTCAATAAGATATATCTATAATTAATTTTAAGATATTACATTTAAATATATTTAATTATTTTAAAGATATGTCAATTTCGTTTAGAGATATCTCTATTTCGTTCAAACATATCTCTTTTTTTGGGGGCGGGGGGTATTCTCTTTTGGTATTTAAGGTAATAGGATTGTGTCACCCTTTCTCAGTAGAATTTCGATACACTCCAATGACCTTAATGTGAAGTTGGCTTGCCATTGCTTGTGTCGAGTTATCTCCCCTATTTATTTAATCCGACTTTTTAAAAAAATCAATATCGTAATATTTATGAATCTCTTACCTTGACGTAGGGTTTCTTAAGATAATAATGATTTTAAGATTAATTGATTTCTACATCAACACGGGGTATCTCAAAGTTAAAAGTGATCTTAAGATTATCCTGACTTCGACACACTCATAAAGATATAAATGATCTTACCTCTTACCTCGACACGGGGTTCTTTCAGATAGAAATAGTCTTAAAATTACTCTTCATAACAGAGTTCCTTAAGAACAGAATATGGTAAAAAAAAAAATCTGATTTCTTGATAAAAAAATCGTTAAGATTTTATAAGATTGCTTTTACCTCGACACGGGGCTCCTTAAGACGATAATCATCTTACGATTTGGCATGAAGTTATGTAAACTTTTACCTTCATACAGATTTCATTAAGATTAAAAATGGTCATACGATTATTCTGATTTATTAAAAGAAAACAGTCTTAATATTATTTTTAACCTCTTGAGATTGCTCTTACCTGGACACAGGATTCCTTAAGATAATAATCATCTTAAGATTCGGCATGAAGTGATGCAAATAATCAGCATTAGTAACTGCTGGGGGCTCTGTGTCGTTCTCGTTTACGTTGTAATTCCACCACCAGCGGTTGTCCCATAAATTAGAGGGCGTGGCCTCTCCTGAAATTTTCAACAGCAAGTCGTTTGATACTTCAACACAGACAAGAAATTTCGATTTAATGCAATAAGTAAGTATAAGACAGTCAAGAGTAGGACGAAGGAAATGCATTGCACCATAGCGTCGACACTGGAGAAAACGAACCGGAACTGAGGGGACAGAAAACGAACCAGAACTGTTGGGACAGAAAACGAACCGAAACTGAAGGGACATAAAACGTACCGGAACTGAGGGGATATAAAACGTACTGGAACTGAGGGGACATAAAACGTACCGGAACTGAGGGGACATAAAACGTACCGGAACTGAGGGGACTTAAAACAAACCAGAACTGTTGGGACAGAAAACGAACCGAAACTGAGGGGACATAAAACGGATGGACATAAAACGTACTGGAACTGAGGGGACATAAAACGTACCGGAACTGAGGGGACATAAAACGAACCAGAACTGTTGGGACAGAAAACAAACCGAAACTGATGGGACAGAAAACGAACCGGAACTGAGGGGACAGAAAACGAACCGGAACTGATGGGACAGAAAAAGTACCGGTACTGATGGGACATAAAACGTACCGGAACTGATGGGACAGAAAACGAACCGGAACTGATTGGACATAAAACAAACTGGAACTGATTGGGTGGCAAACTTTTCGATTTATCGCCTTGTCGGCTTTAGGTCGAGGGAACGAGGTCACGAAATTGTTATTCGGCCCTAACCTATGGAAGCGTATACGGGTCACCTTTTGACATGTTTTTAGATGGAAGTCATATTATTTTCAACACCGAAAAACTCAACAAGTCGCAAAGTACGAAATTCCATAGTAAGAAACAATTTGGCAAGTGGTGTTGTAAATAATATGGAGCCTGATAAGACAGCTCCTGCGAATTCTACAATTTTGTATTGATTAATGTATTTTTTAATGTATATGTTTCTTGTATTGATTGAATTAACTGATATATCTATGTGCTGTTAAGCGCTTTAGAGTGGCTTATTCTAGCTAGATAGTACGCTATATCGAATGCTGTTTATTTAGTTATTAACATATATTAACATGGATTGCGAGCCTGCATAATCTAAAAACCTGTCTATTTCGGCACGTTCCCAAAATGATTTATATTGTGTTCGGTTTAGACAGGTGTCACTATGTCTTAAATGTCGTTCCATACCTGTAATGATTTCAGCGCTGCGCTTAACTTTCGCTTGTTTCTTAGAGATAAGAAACTTTTGTATTTTCTTCGCAGCGGGATTGAAATATTCTATGTAATTTTTCCAAGTCCATGGTCGATTATCTGGAAAAGAGAAAAAGAAATTATAGCCTAATTATAATGTTTTTGGGGTTTTTTTCATGGAGAAAAAAAGGTGAATATTATAAGATACTGTTTGGTTTTTTTACTGGTATTATTAGTTATTAAGTGTTTTACTTGCTGAGGGCTTCAGCTATTCTTTTCAGATGCCCATTGGATAATGACGTCACAATCAACCGACGTGCTATTTTTCCGTTCGCCAACGAAGCAACGCTCTCCAAGAACGATCGCATATGCATGAAGAAACCAAATACGTACAAATATTGAACTTCTTTCAGGAGGGACATTTCAAAAGTTAGTGTAAACTTCTCACATGCTTAATATTGACTCCTCTGAATTGGAAAACGTATTTGCTTTCGGCGTACAACTGACGTTTGCTTACAAAACGGTCGCCAACGTTTTCGCTGCCAAACGTAGCTCTGCTGAGAGGACGAGGAATTTATAACGTCAACGCAAGACGTGAAAAAATGGATATTAGGAAAATACTATAATACATTAATCAGTCAATATGGAGGATACACTATACTTCAGAAAATACTCAGTCAATGACGTAACAATTACACTCATATTTAATATATAGAACTTATAGGACTAAAGCAAGTCTATCATTTTGTGTGCGCACGCGCGCGACCGCGAACGGACTGTAGAATGCGGACAGTGGGACCGTGTCTAAGCGACAGAGCGGGCTGAAGAATGCGTGCACGGTCTGAACTGAAGCAAGGTAAGTCATTAAGCTTTTGTTTGATAACAATGTAAATATTTATATTCAGGTTTTCCCCATGCATTTAGGTTTACTCGTCATATACATAACACGCGTTATACAATTATGTGAGCTTTGTCATGCGTGTCGGGTGCACGTGCATTTCGAACCCCGCTCTATCGGTGTTTGCGTTTTGGCTAGGATATATATATGTAGGGGCAGTAACTAAAGTTAGTTTAGAAGTTCTACATACTTTTTGAAAAAAAACAACAACATTTTACCACTTATACAACGCAATAATAATACCTCCTCAATACCCGATAGGGAATGTCACATGATCTATGTCCCAAGCCAGTTCCCCACATAAAGAAAGAAAGATAATTTTGACTTCGAGATCGGATTTTTAGGTCACCTGAGCTTTGCTCAAGTGACCTATTCTAATCGCTTTTCGTCCGTCGTCGACCGTCGTCCGTCGTGCGTCGTGCGTCGTGCGTAAACTTTTACATTTTCAACTTCTTCTCAAGAACCAGTGGATGGATTTTTTTTCAAACTTGGTCAGAATCATCCTTGGTAGATGAGGCTTCAAAATTGTAAAATTGGGATTCCTACCCCAACCCCTGGGGCCAGGGCGGGGCCCCAAAGGGAAAATTATCCAATATTTCAAAAATCTTCTTCTTCAGACTCAGAGGTACTACACTCATTTTCTCT
>NW_018407509.1:1258014-1258145 GCF_002113885.1 Mizuhopecten yessoensis
GTGTTGTTTTATTAAGGTTACATACCAGACCTGTGGCTCTCATTAAAGATAGGTTTTAGAGAAACGAAGAAAATTTCGTGCGTTCGATCGGAGCACGGTTGAATACAAGACATTTCAAGGTCGGCAATGTT
>NW_018407509.1:1259762-1260062 GCF_002113885.1 Mizuhopecten yessoensis
CATTGGCATTTTGTATGGCGTTATAAAATATATTTGTCAAGTAAGGCAATTTCAATAAGCATTCTGCACAGCGTTATACATGACATATGTCTAGTTTGGCAATTATAATCAGCATTTTGCACGGCGTCATGTAGGACATCTGTCTAGTTCGGCCATTTTCATTGGCATTTAGCATGGCATAACACAAGACGGGTTAAGTTTAGCTATTTTCATCAGTACATTATTCGGTGGAGTAAAACTTTCTGCTCGGCGATCTTAATCGGCGTTTGGCACTGCGGAACACAAGATCTGTCTAGTTTG
>NW_018407509.1:1265002-1266609 GCF_002113885.1 Mizuhopecten yessoensis
CGAGCACGGCGTAATATATGACGTGTCTTGATCTGCTATTTTAATCGGCATTTTGTATGGCGTTATAAAATATATTTGTCTAGTAAGGCAATTTCAATAAGCATTTTGCACAGCGTTATACGAGACATATGTCTAAATCGGCATTTTGCACGGCATAATACCAGACATGTCTAGTTCTGCCATTTTAATCGGCAATCTGCACGGCATAATACCAGACATGACGAGTTCGGCTCTTTTAATCGGCATTTTGCATGGTGTTAAACAAGACATGTCTAGTTCGGCTATTTAAATAGGCATTTTTCACGCTGTTATACAAGACATGTCTCGTTCGGCTATTTTAATCGGCATTCTGCAGGCATAATACAAGACATGTCTAGTTCGGCTTTTTTAATCGACATTTTGCACGGCGTAATACAAGACGTGTCTAGTTCGGCTCTTTTAATCGATATTTTGCACGGTAGGATTAAAGACATGTCTAGTTCGGCCATTTTAATTGGCGTTTTGCACGGTATAATACAAGACATATGTCTACTTCGGCAATTTCAATCGGCATTTTGCACGGCGTAATACAAGACATGTCTAGTTCGGCTATTTTAATCGGCATTTTGCACGGCGTAATACAAGACATGTCTAGTTCGGCTATTTAAATCGTCATTTTTTACGGTGTTATACAAGACATGTCTAGTTCGGCTATTTTAATCGGCATTTTGCAAGGCGTAATACAACACGTGTCTTGTTCGGCAATTTAAAACGGCATCCTGCACGGTTTAATAAAAGACATGTCTAGTTCGGCTATTTTAACCGCATTTTGCACGGTGTTATACAAGACATGTCTCGTTTGGCAATTTAAGTCGGCATTTTTCACGATGTTATACAAGACATGTCTAGTTCGGCTATTTTAATCGGCATTTTGCACGGCGTAATACAAGACATGTCTAGTTCGGCTCTTTTAATCGACCTTTTGCACGGCGTAATAAAAAACATATGTCTAGTTCGACCATTTAAATCAGCATTGTAAACGACCGTATACGAGACGTGTCTAATTCGGCTATTTTAATCTTCATTTTTCACGGTGGAATTGCAACCTTGAAGAGTGGCAAACCTGTCGAGTGTGGTCATTTTAATCGACATTTTTACGGCAGAATAACAAGACGTGTCTAATTACGTCCATTTTTAGCGCACCTGCTCGAAGGGCAAGTGAGCTTATGCCGTACCGCGGCGTCCGTCGTCCGTCCGTTGTCCGGCGTCAACTTTTCCCTTTAAAAGCAATTGTCTCCTGAACGACTGATTGGATTTTAACTAAATTTGTTATGAATCATCCTTGGGACCAGGGGCTCAATGGATTTATGAAATAAGTGTGTGGCTCCTAGGGGGTTTAGTTAGGGGCCAAAAAGGGGAAAATTTAGAAGAAATCTTCTTCTCCATTTCGAGAAATGCAAAAGCCAAATATTACTCATTGTTGGGTGGTTTATAAAAAATGTGATTTTCATGTCTCCTAGCCCACTCGTTTGTTCCTGGGGAGGAGGTGTAGTTTAGTATAGTTTATATAGGAAATGCACATAATAGGCCATATCTTCCATTGTTTTGAACGGAAGTTGTTCATATTT